>NC_133146.1:17803794-17976294 GCF_048418815.1 Hemitrygon akajei | reverse complement strand
TACATTGTAAATACTTGCCAGTATTTAAGTATTATGCATATTTATCCATATCGTTATAATTAACTCTAACTTTATATGTTATATAAGTCTTTATCCTTTATAATTGTTAAATGTTGTTTTTGTTGCGTGCCTCGCCCTGACCAAGACACCATAGCAAATTCCTAACACATATAAATATATACGGCGAATAAAGTTTATCCTTAATCTTTGAGAGAAAAGCCTAATTAATATTTCAGGTGGATACCACATCATACTCTGCCTGTCATGTTCTTCCCAGTCACTTAATCAGAGACTAAACACCCTTATTTCTTATCCTCCTGTTTCTCACATGTCTCCACAGTCATCAGACATGACTACAATACACTCCACCTCTATATCTGTGTCTTTGATACGCACTCACTGACCACTAGAGTAGGTACACCTGTATGTGTCTGATTGTTAACACAAATACCTAATCAGCCAATCATGTGGCAGCAACTCAACATATGATCATGATCAAGTGGGAAGAAAAGTTGATCTAAAGTGACTTTGACTGTGTGAATGATTGTTGGTGCCAGATGGGATGGCTTGAGTATCTCAGAAACTGTTGATCGCCTGGGATTTCCATGCACAACAGTCTCTAGAGTTTACGGAGAATGGTGCAAAAAGAAATCCAGTGAGCAGCAGTTCTGTGGCTGAAAACACCTTGTTAACGAGAGAGGTCAGAGGAGAACGGCCAGACTGGTTCAAGCTGACAGGAAGGCAACAGTAACTCAAGTAACCACACAATACAACAGTGGGGTACATAGGAGCATCTCTGAACACACATATTGAACTCTGAACTGGATGGCCTACAGCAGCAGAAGAATACGAACATTCACTCAGAGGCCACTTTATCGGGTACAGGAGTTACACTAAACTTATCCAATTTTTCCCTATAATCAAGTCCATGCACCTTGTGAGGGGTATAGATGGGGTTAATGCAAACAGGCTTTTCCCACTGGAGTTGGGTGGGACTACAACCAGAGGTCATGGCTCAAGGATGAAAGGTGAAAAGTTTAAGGGGAACATGAGGGGAAACGTCTTCACTCGGAGAGTCGTGGGAGTGTGGGAAGAGCTGCCAGCACAAGCGGTCCGTGCGAGCTCCATTTCAACGTTTAAGAGAAGTTTGGATGGTAGGGATATGGAGGGCTGTGGTCCAGATTCAGGTTCTTGGGAGTAGGTAGCTTAAATGGTTTTGGCATGGACTAGATGGGCCAAAGGGCCTGTTTCTGTGCTGTACTCTTCTATGACTCTTTGAATCTTGACTCAAGCAACACCTTCACCTGTCCGCCAGCACTGCACTTTCTCTGTGGCAGTAGATTCTGCATTCTGTTATTGGTTTTCTTTTGGACTGCCTGATATACTTAGGAATAGAACTAACTCAATGGCTGGCATGCAAACAAAGGCTTTTCCTGTATCTTGTATTTATTTATTTATTGACATACAACGTGGATAGGCCCTTCAAGCTGTGCTGCCCAGCAATGACCAATTAACCTACCAACCGGAATCTCTTTTGGAACATGGGAGAAAACCATAGCACCCGGAGGAAACCCACATAATCACGGGGGAGAATGTGAAAACTCCTTACGGGCAGTGGCGGGAATTGAACCCAGGTCACTGGTAATGTAAAGCATTGTGCTAACCACTGTGCATGTGACAATGATAAACCAACTACAAGACACAAGATACGGCTGATGCTGCAGACTTCCCCTTATCTCTTTATACTGGCTACCTCCCCTCTACTCCTTCAGTCCAGCTGAGGGTCTCAGGCCAGAACGTTATATCGATCCATTTCCCTCTACCAAAGCTGCCTGGCATGCTGAGTACCGTCAGCGCTCTGTATTTTTGCTGTGAGAGGTAGAGAGTTACAATACAGGGAGTACAAGAGTTGGGAGGTTATAATGAAGTTCTAAAAGACAGTGCTGAGGTTAAGGGTGAAAGGTGAAATATTTAGGGGAAGTTCATTCATGAGTATGTAGATATTAAAAAAAGAGTATGTGCTGGAGTTTTTGGAAAGCATCAAGTTGAATAAGTCACCGGGACTGGATGAAATGTACCCCAGGCTACTGTGGGAGGCAAGGGAGGAGATTGCTGAGCCTCTGGCGATGATCTTTGCATCATCACTGGGGATGGGAGAGGTTCCGGAGGATTGGAGGGTTGTGGATGTTGTTCCTTTATTCAAGAAAGGGAGTAGAGATAGCCCAGGAAATTATAGACCAGTGAGTCTTACCTTAGTGGTTGGTAAGTTGATGGAGAAGATCCTGAGAGGCAGGATTTATGAACACTTGGAGAGGTATAATATGATTAGGAGTGGTCAGCATGGCTTTGTCAAGGGCAGGTCGTGCCTTATGAGCCTGATTGAATTTTTTGAGGATGTGACTAAACACATTGATGAAGGAAGAACAGAAGAGGTAGTGTATATGGATTTCAGCAAGGCATTTGATAAGGTACCGCATGCAAGACTTATTGAGAAAGTAAGGAGGCATGGGATCCAAGGGGACATTGCTTTGTGGATCTAGAACTGGCTTGCCCACAGAAGGCAAAGAGTGGTTGTAGACGGGTCATATTCTGCATGGAGGTCGGTGACCAGTGGTGTGCCTCAGGGATCTGTTCCGACACCCTTACTCTTCGTGATTTTTATTAATGACCTGGATGAGGAAGTGCAGGGATGGGTTAGTAAGTTTGCTGATGACACAAAGGTTGGAGGTGTTGTGGATAGTGTGGGGGGCTGTCAGAGGTTACAGCGGGACATTGATAAGATGCAAAACTGGCAGATGGAGTTCAACCCAGATAAGTGTGAAGTGGTTCATTTTGGTAGGTCAAATATGATGGCAGAATATAGTATTAATGGTAAGACTCTTGGCAGTGTGGAGGATCAGAGGGATCTTAGGATCTGAGTCCATAGGATGCTCAAAGCAGCTGCGCAGGTTGACTCTGTGGTTAAGAAGGCGTATGGTGTATTGGTCTTCATCAATCGTGGAATTGAATTTAGGAGCCGAGAAGTAATGTTGCAGCTATATAGGGCCCTGGTCAGACCCCACTTGGAGTAATGTGCTCATCTCTGGTCGCCTCAATACAGGAAGGATGTGGAAACCATAGAAAGGGTGCAGAGGAGATTTACAAGGATGTTGCCTGGATTGGGGAGCATGCCTTATGAGAATAGGTTGAGTGAAATTGGCCTTTTCTCCTTGGAGTGATGGAGGATGAGAGGTGACCTGATAGAGGTGTATAAGATGATGAGAGGCATTGATCGTGTGGATAGTCAGAGGCTTTTTCCCAGGGCTGAAATGGTTGCCACAAGAGGACACAGGTTTAAGGTGCTGGGGAGTAGGTACAGAGATGTCAGGGGTAAGTTTTTTACTCAGAGAGTGGTGAGTGCATGGAATGGGCTGCCAGTGACAGTGGTGGAGGTGGAAACGATAGGGTCTTTTAGATAGGTACATGGAGCTTAGTATAATAGAGGGCTATAGATAAGCCGAGTAATTTCTGAGGTGGGGACATGTTCGGCACAGCTTTGTGGGCCGAAGGGCCTGTATTGTGCTGTCGGTTTCCTGTGTTTCACTCAGAGGGTGGTGCAAGTGTGAAGTGGGCTGCCAGCAGGACTGGTGGATGCAGGTTTGATTGCAACTAGAAGAGAAGTTTAGATCAGTAACACACACACAATGCTGGAGGAACTCAGCAGGCCAGGCAGCATCCATGGAAACGAGTAAAGAGTCAATGCTTCTGGCCGAGACTCTTCATCAGGACTGGAAAAAAAGAGATAAGGAGTCAGAGTAAGAAGGTGGGGGTAAGAGAGAGAGAAGCACAAGGTGGTAGGTGACAGGTGAAACCGGGAGAGGGGGAGGGGTGAAGTAAAGAGCTGGGAAGTTGATTGGTGGGAGAGAAGAGGGATTGGCTGGAGAAGGGGAATCTGATAGGAGAGGACAGAAGGACATGGAAGACAGGGAAGGGGAGGCGATGGGCAGGTAAGTAGATAAGGTGAGAGAGGGAAATGGGAATGGGGAATGGTGCAGGAAAAGTGGGAGGGGGCACAATTACCGGAAGTTTGAGAAATCGATGTTCACGCCATCAGGTTGGAGGCTACCCAGACGGAATTTAAGGTGTTGCTCCTCCACCTGCGAGTGGTCTCATCACAGCTGTAGAGGAGGTCATGGACTGACATATTGGAATGGGAATGGGAAGTAGAATTGAAATAGGTGGCCCCTGGGAGATCCTGCTTTTCCTGGCGGATGGAGTGTTGGTGCTCGGTGAAGCATCTCCCTGTCTATGTCAGGTCTCGCTGATATACGGGAGGTCACACCCAGAGCACCAGATACAGTAGATGACCCCAACGGACTCACGGTGTCCAGGTGTCGCCTCACCTGGAAGGACTGTTTGGGGCCCTGAATGGTAGTGAGGGAGGAAGGGTAGGGACAGCTGTGGCACTTGTTCCGTTTGCAAGGATAAGTAACCAGGAGGGAGATCAGTAGGAAGGGACAAATGGGCAAGGGGGTCACATAGGGAGCGCATCCAGCAGAACGCAGGAAGTGGGCAGGAGGGAACGACGTGCTTGGTGACGGGGTTCCATTGGAGATGGTGGAAGTTACAAAGAATTATGTGCCGGAGACGGAGGCTGGTGGAACGGTCGGTGAGGACAAGATGAACCCTATCCTTGGTGTGGTGGCTGGAGAATGTGGTGAGGGTAGATGTGAGTGAAATGGAAGAATTGCAAGTGAAGACGGAGTTAATGGTGGAGGAAGAGAAGCCCCTTTCTTTGAAGGAGGAGGTCATCTCATTAGTTCTGGAATGAAAAGCCTCATCTGAGAGCAGATGCAGCAAAGGTGGAGGAATTGAGAGAAAGGCATTTTTACAAGTGACAAGGTGAGAAGAGCTATAGTCCATAGAAACATAGAAAATAGGTGCAGGAGTAGGCCATTCGGCCCTTCGAGCCTGCACCGCCATTCAGTATGATCATGGCTGATCATCCAACTCAGAAACCTGTACCTGCTTTCTCTCCATACCCGCTGAAATCTTTAGCCACAGGGCCATATCTAACTTCCTCTTAAATATAGCCAATGAACCGGCCTCAACTGTTTCCTGTGGCCGAGAATTCCACAGATTCACCACTCTCTGTGTGAAGAAGTTTTTCCTCATCTCGGTCCTAAAATGCTTCCCCTTTATCCTTAAACTGTGACCCCTCATTCTGGACTTCCCCAACATCGGAAACAATCTTCCTGCATCTAGCCTGTCCAATCCCTTTAGAATTTTATACGTTTCAATAAGATCCCCCCTCAATCTTCTAAATTCCAGTGAGTATAAGACTAGTCGATCCAGTCTTTCTTCATATGAAAGTCCTGCCATCCCAGGAATCAATCTGGTGAACCTTCTTTGTACTCCCTCTATGGCAAGAATGTCTTTCCTCAGATTAGGGGACCAAAACTGCACACAGCACTCCAGGTGCGGTCTCACCAAGGCCTTGTACAACTGCAGTAGAACCTCCCTGATCCTGTACTCAAATCCTTTTGCTATGAATGCCAACATACCATTTGCCTTTTTCACCACCTGCTGTACCTGCATGCCCACCTTCAATGACTGGTGTACAATGACACCCAGGTCTCATCGCATCTCCCCTTTTCCTAATCGGCCACCATTCAGATAATAATCTGTTTTCCTGTTCATGCAACCAAAGTGGATAACCTCACATTTATCCACATTAAATTGTATCTGCCATGAATTTGCCCACTCACCTAACCTATCCAAATCACCCTGCATCCTCATAGCATCCTCCTCACAGCTAACACCGCCGCCCAGCTTCGTGTCATCCGCAAACTTGGAGATGCTGCATTTAATTCCCTCGTCTAAATCATTAATATATATTGTAAACAACTGGGGTCCCAGCACTGAGCCTTGCGGTACCCCACTAGTCACTACCTGCCATTCTGAAAAGGTCCCATTTACTCCCACTCTTTGCTTCCTGTCTGCCAACCAATTCTCTACCCACATCAATACCATACCCCCAATACCGTGTGCTTTAAGTTTGCACACTAATCTCCTGTGTGGGATCTTGTCAAAAGCCTTTTGAAAATCTAAATATACCACATCCATTGGCTCTCCCCTATCCACTCTACTAGTTACATCTTCAAAAAATTCTATAAGATTCGTCAGACATGATTTTCCTTTCACAAATCCATGCTGACTTTGTCCGATGATTTCACCTCTTTCCAAATGTGCTGTTATCACATCTTTGATAACCGACTCTAGCATTTTCCAGATAGCTGTTAGAAAAGTACATGGATGGGAGGGATACGGAAGGCTTTAGGTGGGTCTAGACAGAATAACAGTACAGCAATGACTAGATGGGCAGAAGGTTCTGTTTCTGTGCGGTAGTGATCTATGACTCTATGACTTTCTGGTTGGCTGCCAGTGACTAGTGGCGTTCTGCAGAGGTCGGTATTGGGACTGCTTCTTTCCACGTTACATGTCAATGATTTGGAACGCAGAACTGATGGCTTTGCAGCCAAGTCTGCAGACAATCCGAAGAGAGTTGGGGGGGGCAGGTAGTGTTGAGAAAGCAGGGGGTCTGCAGAAAGACAGATTGGGAGAAGTGGCAGATGGAATGCAGTGTATAGTCATGCATTTTGGTAGAAAGAATAAAGTTGTAATCTATTTTCTAAGCAGGGAGGAATTCCAAAAATCAGGGGTGCAAAGGGAATCATGCAGGATTCCCTGGAGGTTAACTTGCAGATTGAGTCAATGATAAAGAAGGCAAATGTGATGTCAGCATTCACTGTGAGAGGACTAGAACTGTAAGAGCAATGGTGTAATGCTGAGGCTTTATAAAGCATTGATCAGATGCACTTGGATTATTGTGAGCAATTTTGGGACCCTTATCTAAGGAAAGATCTGCTTTCATTGGAGAAGATCCAGAGGCGGTTCACAAGGATGATTCCAGTTTAGAAGAATGAGGTGGTGGGGGGCGGGGGGGGGGGGGGGGGGAGAAATCTCATTGAAACCTAATGAATATTGAAAGGCCTTGGCAGAGAGGATGTGGCAAGGATATTTCCTATAGGATCAGAGGGCACAGCCTCAGAATAGAGGGACATCCATTTAGAACTGAGATGAGGAGGAATTTTGCCTGAAGGTAATGAATCTGTGGAATTCATTGCCACAGACGGCTGTGGAGGCCAAGTCTTTGGGTGTACTTAAAGCAGAGGTTGATAGGTTCTTGATTAGTCAGGGTGTCAAAGGTTAAGGGGGAAGGCAGGAGAATGGGATTGAGAGGGATAATAAATCAGCCATGATAGAATGGCGGAGGAGACTCAATGGGTTGAAAAGCCTAATTCTGCTCCTGTTTTATTGTCTTGGGACTCTTACAGGCTGTCCCCAGCTCATTTTCAGACTGTGTTGGTCTTTGTCAGGAATGACACATTTCACTGTTCCAATTTTGTGATGTGCATGATTCAGATGAAGTGTATCTCCAATCTCTCTTTAAGAGTGTACTGATGAGGACGTTGTCTATCTACAGTGAGGTCCCCGTCTGAAAGGTTCAAACCCAAGAGGCTGACAAGTTGGATCCAAACCTTCTCGGGTCGGACAAGGATAGAGAAGATGCTAGGTGTTGCTTTTGCCCTTGTGACCAGCGACCATTGATGATGTTCACAGGGAAGGGCACCAAGAGAGATTCTGGAGAAATATGGACATGAATGTGGGAGGTACGATGGATAAGTCTGCAGATGACATGAAAATTCATGAAGTTGTTGATGGTTGAAAGCTGCAGGGTGACATTGATCAGTTAGTGCGATAGTCAGAGAAACGGCAGATAAGAGTTTAATCCTGATAAGTGTGAGGTGAAGATAAGGATCAAAGATTAGCTTTACTTACCACATGTACGTTGAAACATTGAAACATACAGAGAAATGTGTCACTTGGGTCAATGGCCGACGCTGTCCAAAGTGCGTGGCGGACAGCCTGCAAGGGCAGCCACACTGCTAGTGCCAACATAGCATGCTCACAACTCGCTAACCCTAACCCATATGTCTTTGAGATGAACGGGGGAATCCAGAGCACCCGGAGGAAACCCACACGGTCGTGGAAGGAGCATACAGACCCCTCACAGACCATGGCAGGATTGAACCCAAGTCATCTGGTGCTACAGAGCATTACCCTAACCACTATGCTACCATGCCACCCAACACACTAGTCCCATGGGTGACAGGCGTTGGAAAGACTGATAAGAGTAGACCATGTACAATAAATGGTGAGGGATCTTGGTGTACAGGTCCAAGGGTCCTTGGAGTGGCAGCAGAGGAGCTAAGATCTTGAAGAAGGTGTATGGGATACCTGTTTTCTGTAACCCGAGCACAATATATTGGAGGCGCAATAAGAAGCATTATCTAAGTCACGGCTTTGCTCTGCTCTGGTCACCATGTTATAGGCAGCACGTGCTGTCACTGTGGATGGTAGAAAGGAGATGTTACCTTTGGCAGTGTCTCATTTATGAGGAGATCCAGGATGCACTGGGTTTGGTTTCTTCGGAAGAGGGTGAAGGGGAACCTGGCAGAAGCTTCTGAGGGTAGATGGTAGCAAACTGGTCCCATATCAGATGTGACCAATTCCTGGGTGTTCCACCTCAAAGGGCCCGTCATATCAATGCAACTGCAAAGAAACCATGGCAGCATCTCTCCTTTCTCCGGAGTCGGCTGAGATTTGTCATGACATCTAAAACCTTGGCAGACTTCATAGATGCACGGTGGAAAGTGTGCTAACTGGCTGCATTACAGCCTGATATGGGAACACCGATGCCATTCAGTGGAAAATCCTACAAAAGGTAGAGGATTCAGCCCAGTACATCATGCGTTAAACTCTCCCAACCACTGAGCACACCTACATGAAACGCTGTTGTAGGAAAGCAGCATCCATCATCAAAGATCCTTAACACCCAGGCCATGCTTTTCTCTCGCTGCTGCCGTCAGGTAGAAGGTACAAGATCTCTGGACTCACGCCACCGGGTTCAAGAACAGTTACTATCCCTCAACCATCAGGCCCCTCAACAAAAGAGGATAACCTCAACTCTGAACTGATTCCATCGGGAAGGAGGTACAGGAGCCTCAGGTCCCACACCACCAGGCTCAAGAACAGTTACTACCCCTCAACCATCAGGCCCCTCAACAAAAGGGGATAAACACACTCAACTATTGAGATGTTCCCACAACCAATTATCTCACTTTAAGGAATCTTGTTATTTCACATTCTTGCTATTTATTTATACTTGCATTTGTAGAGTTTGTTGTCTTCTATGCTCTACTTGATCTTTCATTGATTCTGTTACAGTTACTATTCTATAGATTTGCTAAGTATGCCCGCAGGAAAAAGAGTCTCAGGGTTGTATGTGGTGACATGCATGTACTCTGATTATAAAATTTACTTTGACCCTGACCCATAGTCACAGAGGAATCGATCAGGCTGGATGCATCGCAGCTTCATACAGCAGTGGCTCTGCACGTGACCACAAGACACTGCAGTGAGTTGTGGACACAGGGACGGGCCTCCCCTCTACACCTCTCACTGCCTCAGTAAAGCAGCCAGCATAATCAGAGACCCCACCCGCCCCAGAAATTCTCTCGTCTCTCTCCTCCCTTCCGACAGAAGGTACAAAAGCCTGAAAGAACACGCTACCAGGCTCAAGGACAGCTCCTACCCACCCACCCCCCGTCATCAGATTCTTAAACAGATGTCCTGTATGATAAGATGGGCTCTTGGCCTCGCAACCTACCTCATTATGATCTCGCACTTTATCCTTCACCTGCACTGCACTTTCTGTGTAGCTTTTACACTTTATTCTGCATTAATGATAATGTTTCACCTTATTCTATCTCACTACCCTGTGTAATGGGCGGCATGGTGGAGTAGTAGTTAGTTTTACAGTACCAGTGACCTGGATTCCATTCCTGCCCCAGCTGTAAGGAGTTTGTACGTTCTCTCGTGATAGCACTAGCTTGCTCCAGGTGTTCCAATTTACATAGAACATAGAATAGTACAGCACATTACAGGCCCTTCGGCCCACAATGTTGTGCCGACCCTCAAACCCTGCCTCCCATATAACCCCCCACCTTAAATTCCTCCATATACCTGTCTAGTAGTCTCTTTCCTCCCACAGCTCAAAGACGAACCGGTTGGGAGGTGAATTGGTCATTGTAAATTGCCCCGTGGCTAGGCTAGGGTTAAATTGGGGATTTGCTGGGAGGCGCGGCTTAAAGTCGGAAGGGCCTGTTCCGTGCTGTACCTCAATACATAAATGAAATAAATAATGATTTGATCTGATTGAACAGTGCGAAAAGCAAGCTCTACACTGTATCTTGGTACAAGTGACAACAATAAATCAATTCCTAAACCCATAACTGAGAGCCACGTAGGAAGACCCTCTCACCACTTCCTCCTAAACCTGATTCCTCATTTCCAGCTAGGCACATGTATAACTGTTTTTCAGTGTACTTGACAATACATATGATTGTATAATTTGAGTATATCTCTTCATGGGTACATCTGTGCCTGAGTATACAGTATTTGCCCCTGCACACACTTTAGATGATACACATTTGAGCTGTGTATGGTGAAAGACCATTGAACGGATCACTAGTCCGATAAGAACTGTGACCTCGCAATTTCCCTTGCACCTTACGCACCAGCACTGCACTTCCTCGTTAGCCGTTACACTTTAATCTGCACTCTGTGCATCACACACGCAAAACACTGGAGGAACTCTGCAGGTAAGGCAGCATCTATGGAAGGGACTAAACGGTCAGTGTTTTAGGCCGAGACCTTTCACCGGGATTTCTGCATTCTGTTACTGGTTTCTGGTGTGCTGCTTCAGTATATCACCATCTGGTACGGTGGGGCCACTGCACAGGGCTCGGACAAATCTGCAGAGGATTGCCAGCTCGGCCAGTGCCATCATGGGCACTAGCCTGCTCGGCTTTGAGGACATCTTCAAGAGGCACCGCCTCCAAAAGGCACCGTCATTCAGATCCCCCACCACCCAGGCCATGTCCTCCTCTCATTGCTACCATCAGGGAGGAGGCACAGGAGCCTGAAGACACACACTCAGTGTTTCAGGAACAGCTTCTTCCTCTCTGCCATTGGACTTCTAAACGGACAGTGAACCCACGTATGCTACCCCTACTACTTAATTAATTTAATACTTTTATTCATTTCTCATTGTAATTTTATATACTGCTGCTGCAAAACGACAATTTCACAGCATCTGCCCGTGATATGATGTGATGAAATTATCTGTATTGACGTAGTCCAAGTAAGCTTTTTACCGTAGCTCGGTGCCTGTGACAATAATTAACCATGTGCAACTGTACATCTGCTTCTGGATATACTTGTTCCTGGGTATATTGCTGCTGTGTCCACTTATACCGGAGTATATTCGTACCTTAATGCATTGATTCCTTATTGTTTGTTCTTGGGTGTAAACTGTGTGTTGCAGAGAGGCCGCTGTCTTTTCTCTGGGATATATCCTGTCTATTACACCGCTCTTCCGGATGCTGGAGGGAACGTTGTTCTCCAAAGGATTCATCTTTGAATTTCGCTCTTTGCTGAGGATTTTAGCCCCAAGCAAGTGGAAGCTGTGACTTTTTGAGATGCGTTTATCTGGTTTTGAGTTAGGGAGATCAGTATCAGGGCAAGGAGCTGTCAGTCTGGACCAGGCTGGTAATGGACACTGTTTGTTGTGGGAATGATTTGGAGAGCCTTGGTAAATAAAGCTTTAAGACCTCTGAGTGCCTCCGTTTGTTACCTGCTGCTGGACTGTTTAACGTCCTGGAATTTGGAGAGCTGACAGGGTCCAGTCGACCAGAATCACATAACACAGGATGGTTGTGGCACTGCAGAAGGCCAATCTGCCTGACGAGTCTGTCCTGGCTCAATGCAAGAGGAAACCAACGTCCCCCACCCTCTGTACTTTCCAGAGAATTAAATCTGTAGGCTCAGGACATCAGTGCAATGTGATGTCAGTGTGTAAGAATACATTGTGTCTCAGCGTCTGGGCATAATTGTGCAAGCTCAGACGTGTGTGTGTATGTGTGTGTCTGTGTCTGTGTGTGTGTGTGAGTGCGTGTGCGTGTGTGCGAGAGAGAGAGTGTGTGTGCGTGTGTGTGTGTGTGAGTGCGTGTGCGTGTGTGCGTGTGTGTGAGAGTGTGTGTGTGTGTGTGCGTGTGTGTCTGTGTGTGTGTGAGTGTGTGTGTGTGTCTCTGTGTGTGTGTGTGTGAGAGTGTGTGTGTGTGAGTGTGTGTGCATGTGTGTGTGTGTGTGTGTGAGAGAGAGAGTGTGTGTGCGTGTGTGTCTGTGTGTGTGAGAGAGAGTGTGTGTGCATGTGTGTGTGTGAGAGTGTGTGTGTGTGTGAGAGAGAGAGTGTGTGTGTGCGTGTGTGTCTGTGTGTGTGTGTGTGTGTGTGAGAGTGTGTGTGTGTGAGTGCGTGTGTGTGTGAGAGAGAGAGTGTGTGTGTGTGTGTGTCTCTGTGTGTGTGTGTGTGTGCACGCGCCCATGTCTCTGAGAGTTAGTATTTCTGTAGGTCTGGAGGTGTATATGTGTGCATGTATGTGTGTGTCTCTCTGTCTATCTGTGTGTGTGGACCGCTTGTGTGTGTACCCATGTCTCTGTGTGTTTGTGTGTGTGTGTGTGTGTGTGTGTGTGTGTGTGTGTGTGTGTGTGTGTGTGTGTGTGTGTGTATATATATCTGTAAGGGGGTGTGTGTCTGTGTCTGTGTCTCTGTGTGTTGGTGTATATATGTAAGGGTGTGTGTGTGTCTGTGTCAGTGTATGTCTGTAACTGTGTGTGTGTGTCTGTGTGTCAGTAAATGTCTGTAATGGTATGTGTGTGAGTGTGTGTGTATGTGTATCTGTGTCTCTGTGTGTCAGTGTATGTTTGTAATGGTCTGTGTGTGTGAGAGTGTATGCCTGTAATGGTGTGTGTGTGTGTGTGTGTCTGTGTATGTTTGTAAGGGTGTGTGTGTGAGAGTGCATGCCTGTAATGGTATGTGTGTGAGTGTGTGTGTCTGTGTATCTGTGTCTCTGTGTGTCAGCATATGTTTGTAAGAGTGTGTGTGTGAGAGTGCATGCCTGTAATGGTGTGCGTCTGTGAGGGTGTGTGTGTAAGTGAGTTGTGTACATACATTTAAAGTTCATGAGGTACGCACAAGTATGACCACACATGTGTAAGTTCTGTTCAGTGTGAGTGTGCAAGAACAGGCAAGTGTGAAAACACGATTGTTGCTGCAGCCTGGAGTAACAACCTGCCAGAAGTGATCTGCAGTTCAGTCAGCATCTGAGAAGGAAGAAGGAATTGTCAATGTTTCAAGTGGAAACCCTGTATCAAGACTGAGAGCCAGTGTAAAGAGAGAGGTTAATGCATTACATACTTTATGTTCCATAGCAGCACTCGAGGGAAGCCTACCATTCCACAACATCTGAACTCTCCATTTTCTTCGGGGTCCCTTTCCGTCGCGCCTGCTGGAGACCTCACTCCCGTTCTGTTTTGCAACTCCAGAAACTAACTGAAAGGAAAACAAAAGAGCTGGGATACTTGCCTACTTAGCTTTCTATTTAGAAAGGCACTCACTTATGATGTGGTGACATAATGACGTGTGCCATTCACGTACTTTTACATATAACCTGTAACGAATTATGTAAGCAAACAACGAATGCTTAATCAAACAATATATTTACAATATTACTCAAATATTACTGAAATATTAAATACACTACATTCCTCCTGCTTAGCTATAAACTCCAACTCAATGTAGAATGTAAGGTATTGCTCTCCAGTCATCTTTTATTTACTTATTGAGAAATGGGCCCTTCCAGACCTTTGAGCCACCTGGCCCAGCAAACCCTGATTTAACCATAATCACGGAACAATTTACAATGACCAATCAATCTGCCAACTGGTGCGTCTTTGGAGCGTGGGATGAAAATAGACCACCTGGAGCACTATATATTATAAATACTATATTTGACACCCACAGCATAGTAAACTTTCAATTGTCCCATTCAGGTCTAAAGATTTAATTGCTGTGGAGGATTTCTTACTCTTGTGGGATAAGACCTTTCCTGACAAGGGGTGGTCACTTTACTTGGCAGGTGAAACTTGTGGCCACGAAACAATCTCAGGTTCTGGGGGTCTCCTCCATGGTGGTTGTAGGAGTTGGCTCTGGGACTGTAAGAAGTGGCTCTGACAGCTCTGGCCAGCTTTCTTCTCCAACAATTGTCTCTGCTCTCCTCAACTGATTGATGTGTCGCCTCCAGATGATACCAAACGCAATCTCCACTGTGTAGGAGAGCGGTCCAGTTCTGTCTTTAATCTTTCCGAGCACCCACTTTTGATCATCCCCTGTAGTCCTTCACCAGGACTGCATACCCAGAAGTGAAACATCGAACCTCTTTTTCTGAGGAGCCCTCAATTTGTCTCAGCTGTTTGTCCTGCAGACTCGTTCTGAGTTTAGGCTTGAGGAGATCCAAGCATGAGCCCAACGGACGACCCAGGGACAGGATAGCCGGTGAGTTGCTGGTTGTGGAGGGTGTTGCATTGGGATATACACAGAGGAAGTCGGCAAGCATCTGATTCAGTATCAGTGTAGTGTGTTCTGCTGACATTGCTTGTAGTGCTTTCTTTAGACTTTGGACAAACCTTTCCACCAAGCCATTTGGAGTACTGTGTCCAGTTCTGATCGCCTCACTATAGGAAGGATGTGGAAGCATTGGAAAGGGTACAGAGGAGATTTACCAGGATGCTGCCTGGTTTAGAGAGTATGCATTATGATCAGAGATTAAGGGAGCTAGGGCTTTACTCTTTGGAGAGAAGGAGGATGAGAGGAGACATGATAGAGGTATACAAGATATTAAGAGGAATAGACAGAGTGGACAGCCAGCGCCTCTTCCCCAGGGCACCACTGCTCAGTACAAGAGTACATGGCTTTAAGGTAAGGGGAGGGAAGTTCAAGGGGGATATTAGAGGAAGGTTTTTCACTCAGAGAGTGGTTGGTGCATGGAATGCACTGCCTGAGTCAATGGTGGAGGCAGATACACTAGTGAAGTTTAAGAGACTACTAGACAGGTATATGGAGGAATTTAAGGTAGGGGGTTATATGGGAGGCAGGGTTTGAGGGTTGGCACAACATTGTGGGCCGAAGGGCCTGTACTGTGCTGTACTATTCTATGTTCTATGTTAACTGGGTGGTACAGTACAGATATAATAAGACTTATTCCATCCATTTTCAGGAATGACTGAAACTGTTCCGCAACAAACAGTAGTCTATTGTCACTGACTGAGTGTTCTCAAACAACGGTCCTTCTCAACACATGAACAGTGTGTGAGGCTGCAGGGAACACTTCTGGCCACTTTATAACTACATCCACTACCAACAAGAAATTTGTGCTCATGAACGGTCTAGCAAGATCAACATGATTCCTCTGCTAGGGCAACGCCAGCCATTCCCAGGGATGGAGAGCTGCTGCTCTTGGCATCTTCTGGATGTGTTAGCATTCCACACAGTACGTGGCAAAGCTGCTCGATCTGCTGATCTACCAGACAAAGCTTCAAGCCAACACTTTCATTTTGACCATGCCTGGATGTCTGGCACGTAGCTCCTCCAACACTTTAGCTCTCAGCTAGGATGGTACGACAACTCTCCATCCCCACATAAGGCAACATCTATCAAGGGCAAGTTCATCCCAGCACTGTAATCAATGGGGGAACCAGGCTTCTTACTGCATATTCCAGACATTTTGGATTTCTGTGTAGACCTGAAACAGTGAGGTCTGTTCTGGTTTCCCTTTGATTCATCTCTGCCATAATAGGGAGACTTCCGATTTGTGTTGGGGAGAATACGTCGAGGATTAACCTCTTTTATAAATTTTTTTAGTTATTTCCTTTTCCAAGGGAAAATGGGACAATCCATCAGCATTTCCATGACTAGTCGTCCTCCAGAATTTGATCTTGTAAATGTGTCCTCCAAGAAACAGCCCATCTCTGCATTCGTGCTGCTGCTCTTAGTGGACCATCTTTCTGTGGATTGAACATGGACACCTGTGGTTGTGGTTAGTACTTGGTGGGAGAGTGTTTACCAGTAATGAGGGTAAACACTTTCCCACCAAGTACTAATTGAAACTGTTTACACCCAAAAAGACTCAAGGTCTCTCTGTCAACCTATGTGTAAGTTTTCTCTGTAGCGGTAAGGGAACGTGATGCAAAGGCTATGGGACATTCACTTCCATCACTCGTAACATGTACCATGACTGCTCCTATACCATAGGGTGAGGTGTCACAGGCAAGTTCTAGTGGACGATGTGGATCATAATGTGAAGCTAGACTGGACTGCCAACACAGATGCCTTGTGCAGGAAGGCACAGAGGCGACTGTACTTCCTAAGAAGGTTGGCGTCATTCAATGTCTGTGGTGAGATGCTGAAGATGTTCTATAGGTCAGTTGTGGAGAGCGCCCTCTTCTTTGTGGTGGCGTGTTGGGGAGGAAGCATTAAGAAGAGGGACGCCTCACGTCTTAATAAGCTGGTAAGGAAGGCGGGCTCTGTCGTGGGCAAAGTACTGGAGAGTTTAACATCGGTAGCTGAGCGAAGGGCGCTGAGTAGGCTACGGTCAATTATGACGGTCATCCTCTACATAGCACCATCCAGAGACAGAGAAGCAGTTTCAGCGACAGGTTACTATCGATGCAATGCTCCTCAGACAGGATGAAGAGGTCAATACTCCCCAATGCCATTAGGCTTTACAATTCTACCGCCAGGACTTAAGAACTTTTTAAAAGCTATTATTAATGCTTTTGAGATAGTGATTTAGATGCATATCATATTTTTTTACTGAGTTAAGTATTGTATGTAATTAGTTTTGCTACAACAAGTGTATGGGACATTGGAAAAAAGTTGGAATTTCCCCATGGGGATGAATAAAGTATCTATCTATCTATCTATCTATCTATCATTTCCTTTGCCTTTGCATTTCACACTGCCTTGTCTATTGCCATTTGGAACCAGATGTGCTTTGTTAAACTTGGGCGCAGCATTTTCATTTAACGCTATTTTGCTCTTGATATGTTTAATTTTCCAATGCTACCCTTGAACACTGCTGTGTCATCAACCAGAACCTTTCTTAATTAGCTTTCAATTGACTCTGTTGCAGGAGATGTGGCACGTAAATGGTGAATGGACCTCCAATCAAGTTGTAGTTGCTTCAGTCAAAATGCTGGCCTTCCTGTTTTAACCACATACATACCCAATGTGGCTTGTTGGTGGCTGTATTCCATGGTTACAAATTTCATTCCCACAGGAGTTATCTTTACTCCAGTATAGGATCTTATTTGGATATCTGCAGGCTTCAGTTCAATGTCTTTGAAATACCATTCAAACTGATTTTGTGGAATGACTTAAACAGCCGAGCCAGTGTACAGTTCCATTTTAATTAATTTGCCATTCACTTCTGTCGTGAGCTGTATTGCTTATCTCTTGTTAATTTTCACATTGTAAATGTCAAGGTTACCAGGTCCTGTGCCACTCATTATTATCAGATTTATCATCAACAGCAGGCAGATCAGTGCTCTTTTTGAAACTGCAACTTGACTTTTTATCTTTCTCTCTTTCTTATGCATACCATTTACTTTTGTTTGCCCGACGTGCTCTGCATAAGTGTCCTACTTTGTCTCATTTTCTGCAAGTTTCACCTTTAAATCTGCATTGGTCTGGTATACATGAGCCCCTGCCACAACAGTAACAGGCAAGTTTCTTTTTAAACATTGCAATTTTGTTCACACTCTCTTTCATTCCCGACTGCAACTCAATTTTGTCTCTGGCTGCTGTTTCTATTGATACAGTGATTTCAACTGCTCTTTTAAAATGTGAGGAGTGCTTCAGTTAGGAGTTGTTTTTGAATGCTTTCTTGTAAAATTCCACAAACTAAATGATCTCTCAATGCATTATTAAGCCCATCCCTGAACTGACAATGCTCAGATAATTTCTTCAATTCAGCCACATAAGCTGAAATGAACTCCCCTTCATTTTGATTCCACTTATGAAACCTAAAGTATTCTGCAATCAACAATAGTTTTGTTTCTAAATGTTCCCACATTATGTACATGATACAGCAAAGCTCATTTCTGCTGGTTTGGTTGGAGAAGTTAAACTTAAAAGAAAACTGTATGCTTTTCCACCCAGTAACACCGGCAGTCCTTCATTTGCTTCCAGATATTGTTCAACAAATTCAGTATACATCATCCAGTTATCTGTTGTGTCATCAAATACACCTATCTTTCTGGTGTAGCCAGGCAATGCTGTTTTGTTTATTTGTTTGTTTGTTTTATTATTATCACCTGGTACTCACCAGTTATGAACCCATGGCTGTACCCATTGCTTGTTAATTTTGTCTGTTTTCTGCCCTTTTTTTTTATAACTCTAACACCTTTCTCCCTTTCCAAAGAAAAACGTGTTGTGCTTCATCTCTGGTTCGTTTGAAAACTTCCTCGTCGTTGCTGTTATGTTTTGCACCTCCAGGAACTAATTAAAAGAAAAACACAGGATACCCTGGGATACCCTCCTTTCCCTGTTTCCCTCCAGACAGAGAGAGAAAGAGTCTTTTTTAAAAAGTCCCTGCACAGATGCTGCCTGACCCACTGAGTTTCTCTAGCAGATTGGTGTTTTGATTTCAGAATCTGCAGTCTCCTGAGGCTCTGAGGTTATACGTGTACCTGAACGGACCAGCATCTGTGTACAAGTGTGAAGATGTGGGTGTGCACAGTAAATATGCCAGTGCCAGGGATGGTTTCGAAAGGATATACACTCAGTGGCCACTTTATTAGGTACACCTGTACACCTGCTCATTAATGCAAATATCTAATCAGCCAATCATGTGGCAGCAACTCAATACATTAAAATAATGCAGACATTGTCAAAAGCAGTTGTTTTTCAGAATGACAAAGACATAGTGATCTATGTAACTTTGATCGTAAAATGTTTGTTGGTGCCAGATGGGGTGTTTTGAGTATCTCAAAAACTACTGATTTCCTGGGATTTCACACATAACAGTTCCTAGAGTTTACAGAGAATGGTGTAAGAAACAAAAAACATCCAGTGAGCGACAGTTCTGTGTGTGGAAATGGTTTGTTAGTGAGGAAAGTCAGAGGAGAATGGTCAGACTGGTTCGAGCTGACGGGAAGGTGACAGTAACTCAAATAACTATGTGTTACAACTGTGGTGTGCAGAAGAGCATCTCTGAACACACAACATGTTGGACCTTGAAGAGAATGGGCTAAGCAGCAGAAGACCGTGAGCATAATGGCCACTGACACAGGTACAGGAGTTAGCAAATAAAATGGCCACCTAGTGTATTGGAATGGATCAAGGGATTTCATGGTTAGGCTGCAGAAGTCAGTGTCGTTCATCTAGGAGTGGAGGAAGCTGAGAGGACATTTGACAAAGTTGGACACAAACAGGGTGAGTTCAGAGAGGACTGGTGTTTCAGTTAGCAGATGGTCCAGGGGCCAGGAGGCACTGATTTGTGGGTAGGGGAGTTGTGAGGAAACTCAGTTCCACAAAGAGAGAGTGGTGAAGATCTGGAGGTTAGCGCCTATAGGGTGTACATAAGGGAAGTGGATGGGCCTGGAGAGAGAATATTCTGCTGGGCAGTGGGGAAAGAGACAGGATGGGACTAATGTGATCTCTACAGCAGCTGTCCTGGGCTCACCTGCTGACTGAGTTCCCTCTCCAGCCCCATCAATCTATCATAGCTAAATATGGTGCCAGAGGTTTCTGCAGACCTGGGCGACTTCTTCCAGTTCGTCCACAAAACGGTTTAATTCCTTCTTTTCTCATTTTAACTTTTCTTTTCAAGGTGGCTGGGGTCCTGTCAGAGTCCGTGATCTCCAGCAGCTGCACTAAACTGCAGTCCTTCACGGGCGGTGGGTTCTCGCTCCAGTAACTCGCCAAGCAGCCTGGCGTGCCAATATCTCCAGGTGCGGCCTGGAAGACGTGCACCTTCGGGCTTCATTCCTCGCCGAATGAAATATCACAAGAAATTGAAATGTCGAGACAGCTGTGTACACTGCTGTCAAAGGAAGCCCCTGCACTCAAACAATCTCTCTCTCTCCAAAGAGGTGATGCATTTTGGAAGGACAAACCAGAAGACTGAGTACTGGATTAATGGTCAGTTACTTAAGAGTGTGGATGAACAAAGGGACCTTGGGGTTCAAATCCATACATCCCTCAGGGTCGCTGCGCAGGTTGATAGGGTAGTTAAGAAGGCCTATGGGATGCAAGGCTTCGTTAACAGGGGGATTGAATTCAAGAGTAGAGAGGTCATGTTGCAATTCTACAAATCTCCAGTGAGACTGCACTTAGAGTATTGTGTTCAGTTCTGCTCACCTCATTATAGGAAGGATGTGGAGGCTATGGAGAGGGTGCAGAGGAGATTTACCAGGATGTTGCCTGGTTTGGAGAACAAGTCATATGAAGCAAGGTTAGCAGAGCTGGGACTTTTCTCTTTGGAGCGTAGAAGAATGAGAGGGGACTTGATAGAGGTCTACAAGATTATGAGAGGTATAGCTAGGGTGGATAGTCAGTACCTGTTTCCCAGGGCACCAATAGCAAACACCAGAGGGCATTTGTACAATATTAAGGGAGGTAAGTTTAGGGGAGTCTTCGGGGTAAGTTTTTTTTACACAGAGGGTTGTGAGTGCCTGGGATGACTTGCCAGGGATGGTGGTGGAGGCTAAAACATCAGGGGTATTTAAGAGCCTCTTGGACAGGCACATGGATGAAAGAAAAATAGAGGGTTACGGGGTAGTGTGGGTTTAGTACTTTTTTTAAAGGAATATATGGGTCGGCACAACATGGAGGGCCGAAGGGCCTGTACTGTGCTGTAGTATTCTATGGTACTCTCTCTCTCTCTCTCTCTCTCTCTCTCTCTCTCTCTCTCTCTCTCTCTCTCTCTCTCTCTCTCTCTCTCTCTCTCTCTCTCTCCCTCTCTCCCTCTCCCTCTCTCTCGATAGTCGGAGGAACATGAGAAAACGATACTGCAGATTGTAACATCGAAACAGCGAGCTGCTGGTCTCTCCCGTCATCGTTGTAGGAACGATATCTCTTTCTCCCTCACGAGTGAGAGAGGGTCTGAATGAGATGGCAAAGTGTTGGGATGGACAGTAGTTGTGATGGAATCTAAATCATCGTCTCTGGGGGCTTTGCTATTGCTAACATGGTGGGTGGTGGTGGTGGGAGCAAGTGAGGGGAGGGGGAGGGCTGATGCTTTTGCTGCTGTTTGTGTGTGGTGGGGGGGTTTGGGGTTCTAACATTTCTCTGTCATTCATTCTTTGGGGTTTTTCTCCTGTTCTGAGGATCTCGGCAAAAAGTCGGGATTTCAGGTTGTGTACTGTAAACATTCTCTGATAGTAAATCGAACCACTGAGCCGTCGGTGCATGATCACATGCTCCATTATGTCCACAAGACAGTCAGATACTGGTCTTACACCTTCCTATCTTTGTAATATGTCCTAGACTTAAAACCACCAAAGATCTCTGCAACATTGACAGCTGCTTCCCTCTTTCTCCTTCTCTCTCTCTCTCTCTCTCACACACACACACACACACACACACACATTCACTAGCTTCCACTCTCTATCTCTTTCTCACTCTATCAAACCCTCTCTCTCCCTTGCTCCCTCAATCTTTCTTTCACACTCTCACTCATTTTTCTGTTGCACTCTTTCACATTCTCCTTCTCACAATCTCTTGCTCTCTCTCACAGTTTTTCCCTCTCTTTAATGCACTTTCTCTTTCACTGTCTCTCACTCTTCCTCACATTCATTCTCTCTCTGTCTCACTCGTTCCCTTATTCTCTTTCACACTCACTCTACTGTTGCTGTCTTTCAGTCTCTTCCCCCCCCCACATTCACTAGCTTTCACTCCATCACACTCTCCACACTCTCCCTTCCTTGCCCTGACTCTCTCAATCTTTCTCTCACTCTTTTCGCACTCTTTCTCACTCATTCTCTCTAAATTTTCCTGCCGCTCTTTCACAATCTCTTGCTCTCTCATTCTTTTTCTCTCTCTAATGCACTTTCTCTTTCCCACTCTTTCTCTCTTTCTCACTCTTCTCAAATTCATTCTCTTTCATTCATTCTGTCTCTCATTCCCTCGCTCTCTCACTCTTTCCCTTACCCTCTTTCACACTCTCTCACTCTTTTTCACTCTGTCTTTCAGTCTCTCCCTCTCCCACCCCTCTCTCTTTCTTTCTTTCTCTCCCTCCTTGTCTGTCTCTCTCTCTGTTACCCTTGCTCCCCTCTGCAACTCTCTCTTTTCCTCTCTTGCTCTCTCCTTTAAGATGGTCCTTAAAAGCTGCTCGGAAATTAAAGTTTGGTTCCCATGGACACTGTGTCACTGTTATTTGTTCCTGAGAGATGCTTTGGGACACGTTGTATTAGTCAGAGTGACCCTGTCTCCTGTAATTACAGTGCCAAGTATTATTCAAGAAATTGGGCCGTGCAGTCAATATACTCTCCCAGGAATCATAATTGGAGTACCTACTTGTGAAAAATACAGTGGTTATACCATAAGCAGAAACAACATAGAATTATATGTGTTTGGAAGGCAGGCATAAACAAAGGTGATAAAATAGAGTAGAGACGTTTGATCGTCCTTAGTCATTAACATAATTAATGATTATGTTAATTTAAGTTTACGTTAACTTGTGTTTGTCATCATCTTGTAACACACTCCGTTGCTGCTGCTGCTACAAAGAGATGGCCTTCATGGAATCATACGCTGGGTAGACAGCCTATGACAATAATAAACTTGAACTTGCAAGGCAGATGAACCCAGGGCACAGATAGAATATTACCGCATGATAGTCAGGAGTGGCAGCTCAAAATCGGGGGATTTTCTGAGGATGAGGGGAAAGAAAGGACGGATGGCAATAGTTATTGCTCTGATAAAGGGTGACATGTTAGAAGATCAATAAGGAAGTCCACATGGGTTGAGCTGAGGAGCAAGCATTGGGCGAGCACATTTCTGAACAGATACGGTCAGTCCCGGAGTGGTAGGAGGGGATAGAACAGCAAAATGTCAACAAATTTCTGTCAACTGTGAATCAACGTGAGGACAAAGTCACTGGAGTAATAGAGCATGACAGCACAGAAGCAGGCTCTTCAGCCCATCTAGTCTGTACCAAGCTGCTATCCCGCCTAGTCTCATTGACCCACATCTTCCTATCCCTCCATACCCCTCCCATCCACCTACTTGTCCAAACTTCTCTTAAACGTTGCAAACGATTAAAAAGTGAACGTAAATGAGAATTATGCAGAATTTCGGCAACTTTAACAGTGACAAGGGGACACAGAGCATACCTTCACAGGCACAGCTCTCCCAACTACATAGGACATCCTCCAGAGGTGGTGCCTCGAGATCACTCACTCACCATCCAGGACGTGCCCTCTTCTCATTACTACAATCAGGGAGCCTGAACACGCATACTCAACCTTTGCCCTCGATCATCAGATTTCCGAAAGGTCCATGACCCTATGAGCACTGCTTTCCTATTTTTTTATTTGTTTTTGGAATTTATGGCAGTTGTATGACTCTGCCACAAAACTACAGATCTCATGTCACATAGGACAGTGACGATAAACCTGACCGTGAGTCCGCGTTCTGGTAACGAGAGGAGGGAGAGGACGTTTTCTCAGGATGGTGCCGGGGTGGGATCGGCTAGGCTGGGTTTCCTTTGGAACGGAGGAGGTTTCATTGGCGTGTATAAAATTGTGAAAGCGCACAGAGGTCAATAGTCAGAGGCATTAGTTCACCGAGAGAGTGGTGGGAACTTGAAACTCACTGTCTAAGCGGTTGCTGGAGGCACCAATCCTCACCATGTTTTAGAACTGCTTGGAAGGATGCCCATCGTTCAGGACCACCGTCCGCCAGGACAAGCCCTCATCTCATTAAGGAAGAGGCACACGAGCCTGAAGACAAACACTCAACAGTTCAGGAACAGCTTCTTCTCCACCACCACCACGGGTTCCTCAACCAACCCATGAACATTACCTCATTATTTCTGTTCTCTTTCTTGTACTAATCACATAATTTAATATATATCTTGTAATTTATATTTTTTATGTATTGCAACGTACTGCTACTGCAAAACAACAATGTTCATAACATATACCGGTGATAATAAACCTGATTCTGATTCTCAGGGGCACCTTTAGAGCTGTGAACCATGGATCAAGTACCAGGTAATGGAATCAGTCCAGACAGATCTTTGTCAGCTGGTGTGGCTACTCAGAACAATCTGCATCTACCCTCCCTTGTGAAACATATGGGGAGCACACTGCTCAGTTTCACTTTCAGAGACCACGGTGACCATGCCATCCCGTGACAGTTATACCACTCTCAAAGGAAACACTGTAAATCTACCCTCGCTTAAAATGTACAAGCAATACGTCTCGTCAGGTGAAGGTTATTGTCCCGTGCACAGGTACAGTGAGGTGCAGGTGCAGGGGAACACTTGCCTGCAGGAACATCCAGGATTTTAGTAAAAAGGCAAGTCTACAGCAATGCAAGAGGTAGTCCATGGTGTTCCATTGCTGAGGTAGGGTTAGGGTTGACCATACACTCCCCAACACTGTATTCCATTTGCCACTTCTTTGCCCATTCTCCTGATCTGTTAATGTCCTGCAAACACCCTGCTTCCCCAACACTACATACCCCTCCACCTATCTTCATTTTGTTCTCAAACTTGGCCACAAGCCATCAATTCCCTTATCCAAATCATTGACATAAGACATAAAAAGAAGCAGTTCCAATGCCAACACATGTGGAGCACCATAGTTGCCGGCAGCCAACCAGAAAAGGCTCCCTTTATTCCCACTCTTTGCTTCCTGCCTATCAAGCAATATTCTATCCATGCCACAACACACACAAAATGCTGGTGGAACACAGCAGGCCAGGCAGCATCTACAGGGAGAAGCACTGTCGACGTTTCGAAACATCAACAGCGCTTCTCCCTATCGATGCTGCCTGGCCTGCTGTGTTCTACCAGCATTTTGTGTGTGTGTTGTTGTTTGAATTTCCAGCATCTGCAGATTTCCTCGTGTTTGCTCTATCCAAGCCAGTATCTTTCCTGAAATACCATGGGCTGTTATCTTGTTAAGCAACCTCATGTGTGCACCTTGTCAAAGACCTTCTGAAAATCCAAGCACACAACATCTACTGCCTCTCCTTTGTCTATCCTGCTTGTTATTTCCTCAAAGAATTCCAAGATTTTCCCTTGAGGAAACCATGCTGACTTGGGCCTATTTTATCATGTGCCTCCAAGTACCCTGAATCCTCTTCTTTATTAATCGACTCCAACATCTTCCCAACCACTGAAGTCAGGCCAACTGGCCTATCATTTCCTTTCTTCTGTCTCTGTCCCTTCTTAAAGAGTGGAGTGACTTCTGCAATTTTCCAGTCCTCTGGAATTACGTATTCCAGAATCTAGTGATTCTTGAAAGATCATTATTAACGCCTCCATAATCTCTTCAGCCACCTCTTTCAGAACCCTGGGGTGTAGACCATCTGGTCCAGGTGACCTACCTACCTTCAGACCTTCCAGCTTCCCAAGCACCTTCTCCCTAGCAATAGCAACCGCACTCACTTCTGCCCCCTGACACTCTCAAATTTCTGGCATACTGCTAGTGTCTCCCACAGTGAAGACAGACACAAAATCCTCCATAAGTTCATCCGCCAAGTCACCATATACTATCCTGAGATTCATTTTGCAAACATTAACAGTAGAACAAAGAAATCAACAGAATCAATTAAAAACTACACATAAGCAAAGACTGACAAGTGCGAAATGTGTAAAAGAAGACGAACTGTAACACACAATACATATTGGGAATGTGAATTGTAGAGTCCTTGAAAGAGAGTCCACTGTTCAATAGTCTGGTGACAGTGGGGTAGAATCTGTCCTTTAGCCTGGCGGGATGAGCTTTCAGGCTTTTGTATCTTCTGCCTGATGGGAGGACAGAGAAGAGAGAATGACTGAGGTACACATCATTCACTTCATTGTGAAGAACGGAGAAACCGAATATTCTGCAGAATCTGAAAAGCAGAGTCAGGATTTAGCCAAATTTCCATGACCCCATGGAGAGTGGGCACAGTAAACAGTCAAAGGCAGGTGGCATGTTGACTGTGCATATGCAATGTGAGGCCCTCCGTTGGCTGAGGTTGACCATGGATACTGCGTCCCAGCTGTCTTCATGATATGCAAACTACAGCAGTACGTTATGGAGAGCAAATTGTCCCCCATGCGGCAGTCTCCCCTTCTCCACACAGATGATGAATCCAAAGCAAAGGCAGAGACTGATATCATTTGGTACCAAAGGCACCGCAGGAGCTGCCTGCCAGTGTTGAACTCAACATAGGACTGCTCAGAGACTCCAGCTCTGGAATTTTCCTTGAGCTTTATTCCCAAAGCCTTCCCCATGAGTGTGTATACCTGCAAGGTAGCGGAGGTTTGAGATCAGAGTTTTTCTTCTCAAGATGAGCTGCCAACCACGGCTGATGAGCCATCTGCACGTGGCACCAGTAACTCATCCTTGCCCCTTCACATGTCAGTAGAAACAGTTCTGCCAGGCTTAGTAGCTAAGACACAAAAGAAGGCCAAGAGTTGGACTTGGTTGTGGCAAGACTCTCTCTTACTCATAATCCAATGTCTTTGCAAAAATAAGAAGCTCCTTAAGGTTGTCATTGCCAGGGGAGGTATTGGGGATAAGTGGAGATAAACTCCCACTATTATTAAAGCTCCCAATGGCATGTATCTCAAATAGCCTTGGAGCTTTGATCTCCTTACTGACTTCTGAGTAGACCAGTGGGAGTTCCCTCGATTCTTGCATTGTGAGGTCTTTGTGGAGAGAGGAGAAGAAAGATGGGTCCATTTTCTCCAGAGTTTTTCAGAGGTGATCTGATTTAGATGTGCAACATTCTGAGGAGATAAGCGGGGAGGGCGTACACAGGCGGAAGTTCAGAGAAATAGGAGGGGGAGTTGATCATCTGGGATTGAGATGAGGATAAATTCCTTCAGCAAGGAAGGAATTTGAATATTTTCACCTAGGATGATGAATATTGGAATTCTCGCCCACATCCCACACCTACTACCCCCCGCCACTATCTAGTTGATTGACAGGGTGAACTGGATAGATTTTTTGGGCTGGGGGAACAAGTGTGTGTGTGTAGAATGATTGGTGGGGGACCGGGGTGTGAAGGTGAGATGAAAGATCATCTGACATTGTAGAATGGTGGAGAAGGGTTGAGAGGGTCACATGATCTACAAGTACTTCCTTTTCTAGGAATACATTCCCTGATATAGAACAGGGAAGAGTACAGCATTGGACCATCTATGAAACAAACACATACCCGGAATGGACAGTCAAAATAATATCACAAAGAGCAGTGTATATCTGTTTGATTAGAGAGGCAGGTAGTATGCAAACAGCTTTTGTTTAAGACTAACTGAATTCTGAATTAAGTAATTGCTAATCCTATTCCATAACTCCTGAAGATGTTTGCATTTCTATTACTAATAGAAATTACTCGCCTCACTACAGGAAGGATGTGGAAGCCATAGAAAGGGTGCAGAGGAGATCTACAAGGATGTTGCCTAGACTGTGGAGCATGCCTTATGAAAACAGGTTGAGTGAACTCGGCCTTTTCTCCTTGGAGCAACGGAGGATGAGAGGTGACCTGATGGAGGTGTATAAGATGATGAGAGGCATTGATCATGTGGATAGACAGAGGCTTTTTCCCAGGGCTGAAATGGTTGCCACAAGAGGACACAGGTTTAAGGTGCTGGGGAGTAGGTACAGAGGAGATGTCAGGGGTAAGTTTTTTACTCAGAGAGTGGTGAGTGCGTGAAAGGGCTGCCGGCAGTGGTGGAGGCGGATATGATAGGGTCTTTTAAGAGACTTTTAGATAGGTACATGGAGCTTAGAAAAATCGAGGGCTATGGGTAACCCTAGTAATTTCTGAGGTAGGGACATGTTCGCACAACTTTGTGGGCTGAAAGGCCTGTATTGTGCTGTAGGTTTTCTATGTTTCTATGTACCCTGATAATCTTGGTAATCAACCCACCCCTAAGATGTGCCTTCTGAACCATACAGGTTATATACCTCAGCATAAACCCCAGTCATATATGCAGTCAGTATTCCTCCAACTTTGTGTTGGAAGTCACGACTATTCCCCAACATTTCAGAGATCCCCTTTGATAGAGAGCAGTGTCCAGGATTCTGATGTGAACTCATGGATGGCCCCTGAGCTCTGGCTGCTTTAGAGCATTTTCCTTTGTGCTTTGAGTGTATTGTTCGGATCAAAGAGGAATCAGCACTATGGATAGTGGACACTAAATGCCGCACCAAGTCCCCGCTCCTTTTCCAACTGGCTTCCAGCTGCCTTTACACTCCTGTCTTAATAATGGAGCAGCTTCTCTGTGATATCACAGCCCAGTTCAGTCCAAGCTTCAAGCTTCCAAAAATCTATTAAATTAATTTCGGAGGCAGAGCCTTCACTACTGTGCCTTCTCTCGGGAGCGTATTCTAAAGGGAGAACGGGACTGCAAAGGGGGGGATGTATCCAAAAGGGGACACAGTCCACAGCAAACATCACAGCCTCACGGGTAAGAACGTGCAAACACAAGCAGCCTCATGCGTGCTCACACACACAACATACACTCCCATTCTCACAAGTATAAATATACACAAACACACGCAAGTATTTCACGCTCGGGTGCCGTAACAACCTTTCCATCAGTGCCATCAGAACAAAAGAGCTGGTGACTGGCTTCAGGAAGGGGGCTGTGCACACACTCCCATCTTCATCAGAGGTGCTGGGGTAGAGAGCTTCAAGTTCCTAGAAGCAAGCATTATCAGTAGCCTCTCCTGCACCAACCACAGCACTGCTAAGGAAGTTCACCAACACCTCTACTTAGGAGGTTAAAAAAAATTGGTGTGCCCAATTTTATTATCAATAGGTCAGCCATCACCTATTTTCATCAATTCACTGTGAAAAGCAACCGATCTGAATGCATCATGGCTTGATATGGCAACTGCTCTGCCCGTGACTCCAAGAAATGGCAGAGAGTCGTGGACGTTGGCCAGAATGTCACAGAGAGCAGCCTCAGCAGGCCGGGAAGCATCAATGGAAACCAGTAAGCATTTTGGGCTCAAGACCCTTCATCACTCCCGGTGAAGAGTCTCGCCCTGAAACATCAACTGTTCACTCTTTTCCATTGATGCTGCCTGGCCTGCTGAGTTCCTCCAGCATTTTGTGTGCGTTGCTTTGGATTTCCAGCATCTGCAGATTTTCTTGTGTTACAGAAACGAGCCTCCCCTCCATGGACTCGGTGTACACTTCTCACTGCCTCAGTAAAACAGCCAACACAATCAAAGACCCCACCTACCACCGGTATTCTGGCTTCTCCCTTCTCCAATTGAGAAGATGCCACCCAGCTCAACGACAGCATGAATCCCACTGCTATTAGACTACTAAATTGTTCCCGAGTAGAATAAGATGGACTCTTAAACTCAAGATCTACCTTATTATGATCTTGCACCTTTTTATCTACCTGCACAGCACTCTCTCTGTAACTGTAACACTTTATTCTGCACTCTGTCTGTAATACTTAATTTTCCCCTTTTCTACCTCAGGACGCTCTATAATGATTTGATCTTTATGAGCAGTTTGCAAGACAAGCTTTTCACTCTACCCCAATGCATGCAAACCAATGATAAGATAAATGGAAGCAGGCTTTTTCCCCTCAGCTTGGGTGAGACTAGACCTAGAAGCCATAGATGAGATATTTTAAGGGGAATTTGAAGGGGAACTTCTTCACTCAGAGGGTGGTGAGGTAGGGAAGTGGTAGATGTGTGTTCAGTTGTAACATTGAGAGAAGTTTGGAAAGTGCATATGGAGGGTTATGGTGTGGGTGTAGGTAAATGGGATTAGGCAGAAGAGCAGGTCAGCACAGACTAGGCAGGCTGAAGGGCCTGTTGATGTGCTATTAGTGTTCTATTGCTCTAATTCCGATTGCAAATCCGTGCATAATGTGGACACACACACACTCACAAATACACACACACGCACACACTCAATCACACCTTCACACTCACACTCACAAATACATGCTTACAGCCATTCTCACACACATATACGCATACTGTATTGCACGTATATTGTACGTACACACACATGCACACACTCAATCACATGCTCACACACACACTTAATCACATGCTCACACTCACATGCACACACTCACAAATACACGCTCACAGCCAATCACACATACAAACACACTCACACACATATACGCATATTGTATTGTACATATATTGTACACACACACACACTCATACAGCCTCCCAGACACGACTGTCACCTTATGTACAGACACTCCTGTACCCAGCGTCAGTTTATCTATATACAAACAATGTATCTAAACTAACCTTGTATATTTTATCATTGTGTCTTTATGCTGCATTGGGTTTGGACTAACTATCATACCCACGTACTGAAGAATAATGATCAAATAATCTTGAATCTTGACATTTACCCGTGGCTGACATTAAATCGCTGTAAGAGCGCGCGCGCGCGCGCACACACACACACACACACACACACACACACACACACACACACACACACACACACACACACACACACACACACACACACACACACACACACACACACACACACACAGTGACTAGTTGCGGTACACTCTGTGTACACAGTGTCCGTGTAATGCTTCCGAGTGTCAGACAGGGCTTGAACCAATTCCCATCCCCTCGCTGGTTTAAGCCGCTGCTTGGGCAGGTTTACTAACTAACCTCTAGTTATCAAACAGTCCGCTGTCTCTGCATCCTCCTCCTCTCCCCCCCCCCCCCCCCCCCACCTTCACCACCTCCTCGGACTCTATCCCACCCCTCCACACAGCCTCCACTCCGCCCCGTCATGTCACTCCGCGACACCGAGGCGACGGACAGGTGTGCACGGTCTATTTAAACCATTGTCCGCGGTGGAGGGGGCAGATTCGTCCGCCTGTTTTTAGTCCGAGGTCCAACGCCGTGAGCTCACAACCAGTCGGACTTCGGCTACAGAGACAGACAGACAAACAGAGAGAGAGAGAGAGAGAGAGAGAGAGGGAAGAGAGAAAGAAATAGAGAGGGAGGGCAACAGAATGAGGGAAGGAATTAGAGGGAAATTCTAGCTACGGGCTGAAAGCGCGTGAGGAAGACTCCTGCTCCGCTTAAAGGATGCGAATCTGGCTCTGGGTGAAGAAGCACAAAACTACGGAGTGAGTTAGACGAGGTCGGCTGCCGAAAGAGCCCAGGTTTTGAGGAGAAAATTGAGAGTTGCGAGCTGAGAGGCGCGGCGGCTGCTCAGAGACCCGTTGCAGAAACCTCTGCAGATTCTCCCAACGGGACGCTGTGTAAACCCGTCCGGTAGACCGGCGAAGTCGCTCCTTCTTGCTGAGAACGTTACCGGACGCACAGAGAGAGAGAGAGGGAGAGAGAGAAGGGGGTGGGGGAGCAAGCGAGAGAGAGAGAGAGGGAGATCCAGAGTGCGGGAGAACATTTGCTGTGTGTAGTCGGGAGTCGGAAGCTCCGCTTGGATCAGTGTCTGCCCCACACCGGACCCATCTCTCGGAGAGCGCTCGCTCGCTCGCTCCCAAGCACAAGGACTGAGGGACCCCGAGATCCGGTCACTCAATCGTCGCCCCCTGGATTAAATCGGCCGGAGGGTGTCACTTCGCAGATTACAGGAATACAGTCCGCAATTCCCCTGCCTGTAGCACGGTCCGCAAAGCCGTGCGGCAGACGCAAGATCCAGGATGCGGCTCCTGTCCACGCGACTGAGCTACCTGTGAGTTAATCAGCGGATATTTTTTTACTTTGATTGAGATACCTTTTATTATCAAGTATTTTCCTCCGATCGCTCTGTAACCCGCTAAAATATCGGCCGTTATATTGTCCGAAAAAGTCCAGTTCAGTCCGTCTCACTAACCATGTCACCTCCTTACAGGTGTCTGCAGTTACTGGCATTCTGTTTCCAAGCGCAGGTTGGTACCGCTATTTACCCTTTTAATTAATGTTTCGTTTCGTTGTTTATTCGCTGTGTTGGATTGTACATTTCTAAGAACAGGCTTGAAGTAACTGTCACAGAACTGGCTTGCAAATTGAAACGAGGTGTCCCTGTTGTAGCCAGCAGTGTTCTTGAACACCCGAAAAGGTGCTGCGCCGGGGTGGGCAGAGGGCGGAGAGGAAGGCAGGGTGAGGAGGAGACGGAGAGGGAGGAGTGCGTGAGTGAGTGAGTGTGTGTGTCTGGATGAGGGAGAGGAACAGAGCAGAGAGAGGGGAAGGAGAGAATTTGGAAGAAAGGTGGCGGCGTGGGGTCAGGAGGACAGACAGGTCCGCCACAGGGAGACGCCCCGAGAGGAATCCAATGCGGGAATCGGGAGGGTGACTCGGGGCGGGCGGACGCGGGAAGATCGAAGAAGACAAGGCCGAGGGAAGAGATGCGGGCGGCTGCCTGCTCCACACGTGTTTATGTCATTAGCGACCCGCCGTATAAATTGGTGCCATTGTGCGAAGTAAGAGTGAAGGAACGGGGATGTCAGCACCGCCGACAACTCCCACTTCGGCGGCCGAATCTGTCCGTGCTTGCCCCGTTCAGCAACGCCCGCCGCCGCCTGGAGTCACTCCAGTTCACCCTCTCTAGAGCACAAATAAAACCCCAAAATAAAGTGAGAACGCTGAACAACGGTGTGAAAGGAAAGGCGCCGGGGGAAACATCACCAAATCACCGGGGGCAGAAATCACTGGGATGGTCTCTAGTGAAAGATCACCGGGGCGGGGGATTCGCGAGGGATTGTTAGTTTTTCCCCCCCCCCCTCCCAATTTATTCACCGATTTGAACAACCCGGTCTCCTGGAAATGAAAGTTTTCTTAGGCTGAGAGTTCTGTTAATTGATTAAACTTTTTTTTAAAAAAGCAAAGATGTTATGTAGATCCTCTGCAGGCGGCGCCTCGCTCTGAAGGCGGCTGTCTGTATCTGTGATTGTTTAATGTATATGTGTATTGTATATTGTATTTTCTTTAAAGGTAACCTATCAGTCACCGCCTAATTTTACACAGCATGTCAGAGACCAGACCAAGCAGACGGACCGCCTCAGCAGGAAACTAATCCGCATTTACCAACTCTACAGCCGCACTAGCGGCAAGCACGTCCAGGTCCTGGGCAAGAAGATCAACGCCAAGGCGGAGGACGGCGACAAGTACGGTGAGTGAGCAGGGCTGTTACAGGGGCAAAGGGGGTGGGGGAGAGTGGCCGAGAGCTCCCGGAGAGAAATAGATTGCGAGAACTTCTGCGGAGAGCCGGGGCATCCAGGGCGAGTCCGTGGACAGTGAGATACTGGCGGGAGGGTAGGCGTCGTGAGCGAGGGAGAGACCAGGGAAAACGTTGGCGAGAGCGAAACACTGGAGAGGAGGGGGGAGAGACTAGAGAGAGACGGTGGGGGGAGGGAGACAGGGAGATTGGGGGTGGAGGATACACTGCAGGTGGAGAGAGGAGAAACAGAGAGAACATAGAGGGAGAAAGAGTGGACGGGGTTAAGAGGCTGCAGCCTCGACAAGCGCACGGAATGATTTGAGAAAGTGGAAACGGTGTAAAAGGATATTTTGGATTAAACCAAACTGGCCATTGAGGCAAATGTGGAATAACTGGTCTGGAATCGACGGGAGCCGAGGGACGCCCGGGTTTGGAGCTGGGCTCTGCTCGGGCTACTGGATGATGGCCGTCCATTCTCAGCGCCTTCCAGCCCAGCTCCGGGTATCGAGTCAAGGGGAGGGGTGGGTGAAGGCAGAGGAAAGGGAGGGTGGGTTGTAAAACTCCTCAAAAGCCCAACACCGGTGTCAGAGCTCTGGGGTATGAGGTTCAGTGCTGAAGGAACTCAAAACTCCGATCTGTTGAGACCCTCACCCCGACACGGCGGGAGGGTGATGTATTTCATCTTAGGAGATGTGTCGTTACGATATTGGAGCGCAGGGGAAGCAATTATTTAATTATTTTTAGGCCCGAGTGATCCCTCGTGAATTTACTTGCCTGCCTGTAAACTTGCCCCCGTCTCTCCACCGTCAACATTCCCTACCGCCACCCCCCACCTCCTGTGAGCGCTCTCAGCAGTCGCTAAATCAATACCAAAGCCCTTCACTGCCGAACGGGTCGATTGATTACACCCCTCCCCCGAATTAATGGCCGTCTTGTGGATTCATTTAATTAAAAGGAACGGTTCGTTCCGCCCGCTCCGGCCGAATTAATCAGCCATTCTCATCGATCCTGGTCATGGCGCTGGGATGTGATGATTAGGTGTGTGTTTTTGGCTTGAGTGTTTGGTGGTGCATCAGAACACTAGGATACGGAGCAGGAAACGGCCACTCGGCCACTAACCCCCCCCCCCCCCTTAAGAGCACAATGACCGTTCTGATCTCCACTCACCTACGCGTTTCCGCCCGAAACATTGGCTGTCTATTGCCCTCCATAGATGCTGCCTGACTTGCTAAGTTCCCCCGACATTTGCTCAAGATTTGCATCATAAAGAGGGTGCTTTACCTCCGTCCGATAAAGGTTTGGAAGTTTGTGGCTGAGCTGTTAACATCAGAGCGCCAGCTGTACGATCGGGGCTCAGTTCCTGGCACTGTCTGTGAGAAGTTGGTACATTCTCCCCACGCCTGCTTGGGTTTCCTCCGCAATGCAGAGCTGTACTGGTTAGGGTTGGTAAGGTGGGGACCCTTGCGGGCTACTCCCAGCACAATCCTCGCTGATTTAATTTGACAAGAACGACACATTCCACGGTCTGTTTCAATGTACACGTGACGAATAAAGCTAATTGGACGAGTTTGCGCCTTGGTCGGCGTGGATCAGTCGGAAGGGCCCGCTTCCCTGATTCTAAATGGGTGAGACCTTCCCCTCACGCAACCCCTCGGCGTTGTCGATTCCTCGGGCGCAGGGGTGTTCGTGCCTGGTGGGGTTCTGTCAGTTGGCTTTGGTGGCTGGTACGGCTGAGTAACGGCAGTGAGGGGTGGTGATCAGGAGATGCCGCCATTAGAGTCTCGGTGAGTTCTGGTGTGGGGCTTTTCCTCGAGACCAAACGGACCCCGGCCGGGACAATCAGAAAGTTTGAGTGGAGCGAGCTGGAGGTGCCGGCTGATTTCAGAGTGCGGGGAAAATGTGAGGCATGGCTTAAAGTTGGGAAATAGAGAGTCGGGCTTATTATCACTGATTTATACGATGCGACCCGTATAACAAAGCTAACTCAAATTTTAATCTACATGCATAGTTTACTTTCATAATCTATCTTCCCTTTCCTCAGAATCGGGTTTAATATTACTGACATATGTCATAAAACTTGTTGTTTGGCAGCAGCAGTACAGTATAATGAAATACTATAACTACAATAAAAAGTATATATATATTTCTTATTGTAAGTTATAGTTTTTATGCTATATATATAATGTGTATTTGTATATGTGTGTATATTGTGCTGGAAAAAGAGAAAGAAGCACTGTGGTAGTGTTTATGATTTCATTGACCATTCAGCATTCTGACAGTGGAGGGTTTGCTTAGAACTTCTTTGTAGTTCTTTAAAGTTCTCCCAGTACAGACCAATATAGATTATTAGCATAAGATGACTCAATGACTCATGAGATGTTTAAGAAATGGTTTCTAGATCAGAATGTTGAAGAGCGAAGCTACCGCTGTTCATTACTAGGGGAGAGGCAGAACACGGAACATAAATCATTCGAGTACTGTCGCACTCTTCAATCTACAACGTTGTGCTGGCCACAGTGCAGGTCCTCCTTCTCTCCAAAGAGAAAGGCTCTAGCTCGCTCAGCCTGTCCTCGTTAGACATGCTCTCTAATCCAGGCAGCATCCAACATGGGCTGAGTGAGCAGAGGCATTTCTCTTCTATAATATGTGGAATTTTCTAGTAAAATTAAAAGGGCTTTATTGTAATTTTAGATCTACGAAAGTGAATGCATGAAACATCGAGTATCTGAAGTTATAAGTTATGATGGAAACTCAGCAATGGATATCGCTGAGTTTTAAATCCAAACTCTGTGATGTTACCAAAAAGACCAGTAAGCCTGAAGATAGGGAAAATATCAGACGTCAGCAAAGGATGACCAGTACATTGAGTAGAAGTGGGGAAATAGAATGAGAGTAATCTATCAAAAAAATTAGAAACAGCTGTAAAAGCTTCTAGATATTAGCTTTATTTGTCTGAAGCATACAGTGAAATGCATTGCTTTGTGCCAACACAGTCCAAAGATGGACAGCCAGCAAGTATGGCCACACTTCCAGCACCAATGTAGCATGCCCACAGCTTACTAACCCTATCCCGGATATCTTAGGAATGTGGGAGGAAACCAGAGCACCAGGAGGAAACCCACACGGTCATGGGGAGAAATGCAAACTCCTTACAGACTGGTGGGATCCAAAGCCCGGTGTGTGATTGCTGGCACTGTAAAACGATTGCTCCAACCGGTGTGATACTGACCCAGGGGCTGAAAAGTTAATGCATGCCCTTGCAGACAGGAGAAATTATACATGGGAATAAAGAAACGATGAATGGATTAAAAACTTATTTTGCATTAGCCTGCAACAAAGCTGAACAGGAAATGTCCCCAACACAGTAGTAAATAGATCCAGAGTAAATGAGAAACAGAATGAAATGAGCACTAATTAAATAGAAATGTTGGAGTAATTAATGGAAGTTAAAGTCACTATTCCCATAGGTCCTAGTGAGGCACATCCTAAAGTTTGGAAGGAAGTGACCTTGTAACTAATGTATACATTGTCACTTTGCAATATTCCAGAGATTAAGAAAGGTGGCAAATGTAACCCGTCTCTGTAGGAGAAGAGGAGGGATTAACTGGAGATTTGTAGTCAGTTATTGAACATCAGTGGTAGGGAACACAAGAGGGGCAGTTTGGTAGCGTAGAGCTCAGCATAACGCTGTAACAGTGCCAACAGTCTGAGCCCGAGTTCTGCCACTATCTGTCAGGAGTTTGTGACCATTAAAGATTCCTCCAGGCGCCCAGGTATCCTCCCACGTAGGGGTTAGGGTTAGTCAGTTGTGGGCATGCTATGTTGGCACCTGAAGCCTGGCAGCACTTGTGGGCAGTCCCCAGCACACCCTTGGACCGTGCTGGTTGTTGACGCAGACAATGCATTTCACTGTATGTTTTCAAGTTCCGATGTACAGGTGACAAATTAAAGCAGTATTTATGGAAGGGAGGCAGTTCATGTGAAATTCAGAGGACTGGACAATCAACACTAGTTTGTTATCACTTACAGCAGTTTGTAGATAGTTTAGCTAGTTTTCTAACTAGCTAAATAGATCCAGTTGATATATTTGGAATTTCAGGCAACATTCCAAAACATGAGGTTATCAGACAAAATCAGAGCGTGTAGATTGGGGTAACCTGCTGGCAAGGATGGAGAGCTGATTACTGAGCTCGGTCTTTGTGTATAGTTTTTCACAAATTATATTGTAATTCTTTATTTTCCTGTGAACGCCTGCAAAAAATGAATCTCAGGATAGTACATGGTGACATATATGTACTTTGATACTAAAACAACTTCGACGTTTTTGACTTTTGAAGAGCAAAAGAAGTGTTAGAGTCATGAGGCTGTCTTTGGATTGGGAGGGTGGGACTGGAGGATACCACAAAGATCAGACCTGTGGCCCCAGATACAATGAAGGCCAATATCAATGTTCTGGATGAGGGCGCCATGTGCCACCCGGTGTTGTACCATTTGTGGGCTTGTGTAAATACCTAACACTTAACCTGCTCATCCAGATCAATGCTAAGTAATTATTAATAACTTGATTGCTGGGACACCATACTGTTCACAGCTTCCCACCCCCGAGATAATCTGGCTATCCCAACTCTCTGAACGTGGACCCATTCTGTTCTGTCAGGGGCAGCACGGTCGCATAGTGGTCAGTAAAATACTTTACGTCAGTTGTGAAATCGGGTTCAATTCCTGCCACTGCCTGTAAGGAGTTTGTACGTTCTCCCCGTGACAACTTGGATTTCTTCCGGGTGTGCCAGCTTCCTCCCACGTTCCAAAGTCCTATGATTTAGGGTTAGTGAGTTGTGGGCATCTTGTGTCGGAATTATGATGATGCTTGCTGGCTGCCCCCAGCACATTCTTGACACAAACAGGGCATTTCACTGTACGTTTCCATATGCTGGTGTACGTGTGAAAAATAAAACTCACCTTTAACTTTATTTTGTCTCTCATCCCAGAGGGAAAAAAAAAGAGCTGTCGGTGCACCTGTTTCAAGGCAAATAGGTCCTTCTTTAGGTACAGTCATCAGAACAGTAGCAGAGTATTCCAGGTGTGAGCTCACCAAAGCACCATGTAATTACAGCAAGGCTCCTTTACTGATGTCTTCCAACCCCCTTGTTATAGAAGCTAACATACCATTTGCTTTCTTAATTGCTTTCGGCAGCTGCACGTTAAGGTTTTGTGATCCTTGTCCAAAAGCACCTACATCCTCTAAAATAACAATACTTAGTGGTCTTTACTTAATTTTTTCTCTTCTTCATACCAACATAAATAATTGTTCACTTCCTCCTCAGCCAATCATTTCCTTGGTCTACACGCCCACTACTTTTCATCTGCACTTGTCCCATTCCTTGGCTCACTGCTTGGATCCTGTTCATTGTGGTCCCATCAACGAGCCCTGGAATGGTTACAGCCCTCACCTCTCTGGTAGAGATGCCAACCACACAACTACTACAGCTTCAAAAGTTCAGAATGAGTTTATTATCAAAGTACGTGCATGTCACCGTATACATCTTGATATTCACCTTCTTGTGGGCGTACCCCAGTACATCCAAGAACGGTAACAGATTCAGTGAAAGACCACACCCAACAGGGTGGACAAACAGCCAGTGTGCAAAAGGCAACCAACTGTGCAAATACAAAAGAAAAAAAGAAATAATAGTAATAAGCGTATAAGCAATCAATATCAAGAACATGAGATGAAGTGTTCTTGAAAGTGAGTCCATTGTGGGAACAGTTCAGTAATGGGGCGGGTGAAGTTGAGTGAGGTTATCCCCACTGGTTCAAGAGCCTGACAGTTGAGGGGTGCTAACTGTTCCTGAACTTGGTGGTATAAGTTCTGAGGCTCCTGTTTCGTGTTCCTGATGGCAACAGCGAGAGGAGAGCGTGACCTGATAATGGATGCTGATATCCTGTGACAGCACTCCATGGCTAGGGCTTTGCCCGTGATGGGCTGCACCGAATGCACTACCTTCTGTAGGATTTGCCATTTAAGGGGGTTGGTGTTTCCATGCCAGGCTGTGATGCAATCAGTCAAAATGCTCTCCGCCACACATCTGTAGAAGTTTTTCAAAATTTTAGATGCCATGCCGAATCTTTGCAAACTTCTAAGGAAGGGTAGTTTGGGACATGCAATGTTGGCATGGCTGCTGGTAGCGTGGCATTAACACAATCGCTTTACAGGGCCAGAGATCACCGAGTGGGGTTCAATTCCTGCCGCTGTTTATAAGAAATTTGTACATTCTCCCCACGATCACATGGATTTCCTCCAGTTTGTTCCCACTTTCCAAAGTCATACAGGTTAGCTTTAGAGAGTTGGGGGCACAGCGACACTTGCAGGTGGCTCCACACAATCCTAGCTAATTTAGTCTGATTCAAACGACACGTTGCGCCGTACATTTCAATGTTTTGCCGGACATGTGACAAATAAAGCTAATCTTTAACCAGACGCGTGGTGTCACTTGAGGGCTGCCCCTAGAACATCCCCAGACAGTGTTGGTGATTGACACAAAAATGACGCATTTCGATATTTTTCAATTTACATGTGACAAATAAAGCTAATCTTATCTTTTTAAATCTTTAGTTCTCTGCGCTAAATGCAGAATAGGAGATGAAGGGAAGTTTATATAAACATGAGTGGCTGGTTACTGGTAGTGGTGGCATCCGTCGGTCTCGAGAGACCATGCAGTTTGGAGTTTCCAGGGCGCAGGCCTGGGCAGGGTTGTATGGGAGACTGGCAGTTGCCCAAGCTGCTGGCCTTCCCCTCTCCACGCCACCGATGTTGTCCAAGGGAAGGGCACTAGGACCCATGTTGCTTGGCACCGGTGACGTCACAGAGCAATGTGTTGTTAAGTGCCTTGCTCAGGGACACAAACACTCTGCCTCAGCTGAGGCTCGATCCGGTGACCTTCAGGTTACTAGTCTGATGCCTTGCCCACTAGGCCACGCGCATTTATTTTATTTTAAGCAGGTATGAAACTGGAAGGTACTTTCTGTAAAGTTGAATATCTGGAGACAGTTTAAAGCCGCCATGTTTGTGTGAGTGTACGTGCCAGAATCTGAGAGCACTTGCTGCTTAGCAGGAGGCCAATCAGCCTGTCGAGTCTGCACCGGCATGATTTAACATGAGCGTGCTTAGGTTCATTGCTGATCCCTCACTAGTCTGAGTCAGTAGTACCAAGCCTCCTTTAGAGAGTCAGCAAGTCAGACAGTATCTATGGAAAGGAATAAACAGTCAACCTTTTGGGCTGAGACCCTTCACTAGTCTAGGTCCAAAATGTCAAATGTTTGTTCCCCTCCATAGATGCTGCCTGATCTGCTGAGTTCCTCCAGCATTTTGTGCCTGATACTCAAGATTTCTGGAATCTCTTGTGCTTGGGACTGGTGTCACATGTAGGATAGACAAGGCTGGGATTTTCCTCCTTAAGGCCAATTGGTGAGGTAACTGGGACTGTAACATCAGTTCAGCAGTTTCTTGAGCATTTCCTAGTTTAACTCTGCAGTTCGCATTTATTGAATGGCCCTGGTGGGATTTGAACTCATTTTCTCTGGATTACTGGTCAGAGCGATCAATTCCACATGCTGAATATTCATGTTGAGACTGAGGTTAGAGAGCTGGGGTTTTTCTCTTTGGAGCGAGGGAGGATGAGAGGTGACTTGATAGGGGTGTATATGATTATCAGAGTCATAAAGAGAGTGGACTTTTCCCCAGGTGTGGAAATGGCTAATACAAGAGAGCATAATTTTAAGCTGTTTGGAAGACAGTACGGGGGGGGGGGGGGGGGGGGTCCCGGAGGTGGAACATAAGAAATAAGGAGTAGGCCATCTGGCCCATCGAGCCTTCTCCACTATTCAATAAGATCATGGCTGATCTGACCATGGACTCATCTCCTGCTACCTGCCTTAATTCCCCTACAATGCAAAAATCTATTCAACCCTGTCTTAAATGTATTTACTGACAGGGCCTCCACTGCTTCATTGGGCAGAGAATTCCACAGATTCACCACTCTCTGGGAAAAGCACTTCCTCCTCATCTCTGTCCTAAATTTACTCCCCCAAATCTTGAGACTATCCCCCCTAGTTCTAGCCTCACCTACCAGTGGAAACAGCTTTCTTGTCTCTATCCTATCTATCCCTTTCATAATTTTACATTTCTTTATAAGATTCTGAATTCCAGCAAGTTTCTTTTTACACAGAGAGTGCTGAGTGGTAGAAGCAAGCCTCCAAGAGTCTCTCAGATAGGTACACGGGCAATAGAAAATGGGGCCTTTAAGAGCCTCTCAGATTGGTACACGGGCAATAGAAAATGGGGCCTTTAAGGGTCTCTTAGATAGGTACATGGGCAATAGAAAATGGGGCCTTTAAGAGGCTCTCAGATTGGTACACGGGCAATAGAAAATGGGGCCTTTAAGAGGCTCTCAGATTGGTACACGGGCAATAGAAAATGGGGCCTTTAAGAGGCTCTCAGATTGGTACACGGGCAATAGAAAATGGGGCCTTTAAGAGGCTCTCAGATTGGTACACGGGCAATAGAAAATGGGGCCTTTAAGAAGCTCTCAGATTGGTACACGGGCAATAGAAAATGGGGCCTTTAAGAGGCTCTCAGATTGGTACACGGGCAATAGAAAATGGGGCCTCTAAGAGCCTCTTAGATAGGTACACGGGCAATAGAAAATGGGGCATTTAAGAGGCTCTCAGATAGGTACACGGGCAATAGAAAATGGGGCCTTTAAGAGGCTCTCAGATAGGTACACGGGCAATAGAAAATGGGGCCTTTAAGGGTCTCTTAGATAGGTACACAAATGATAGAAAATGGAAAGCTATGCAGGAGGGAAACGTTAGATTGATCTTGGAGTAGGGTAAAATGTCGGTACAGCATTGTGGACTGAAGGGCCTGTACTGTGCTGTATTGTTCTATCTTCCATGTTCTTTAATATCAGGTAATGACACAAGCCAGCAGACAGTGGAATGCAGAATTCCCGTTTCCCTACACAATAATTCTACAGGTGCAGAGTTGTTGATATCAGGGTGAAAAGGGGAGGGGTAACTACAATGCACGATACTATGGCTACAGTGCAAATGAAAGCTAAATTCTGCCGTTACTACATCTGAAAAGTGGGAATCATTTAAAAGTTTGGCTTTGTCGCATGTACATTGAATTGTTAGAAACAATCCCACCTTATGGAGAGAGGCAAAGGGAGGAGACGCCTTGGGCCTTGACCGGGACATTTGGATTCTCTTTAGCCACAGGTAAGGTCCCAGAGGACTGGAGAATAGCTGACGTGAGGTCAATAGAGACAACACAGGGTAGTATTTAAGTATAAGTTTTGTTATATTTGTCACTTGTACATTGAAAGGTCAGTTTATACAGTGAAGTATGTATTGCGTCGACGACCAACACAGTCCGAAGATGCACTGAAGGCAGCCCACAAAGCCGCCATACTTCCAATGCCAGCGTAGCATGCCCACAACTCACTCACCCTAACCCATTCTCTGGCTTCCTCCCATGCCCCAAAGAGTGTGGGAGGGAACGGAAGCACCCAGAGGAAACAAACAGGGTCACGGGACTAACGTAGAAACTCCTCACAAACAGTGACAGGAATTGAACCGCAGCCTCTGGCATAATAAAGCGCTACGCTGACTGCTACACCACAATCAGCGGTACGAAAACTTGTGGGGAAGCTTGGTAGGGGTACGTCTGAAAAAAAGCCTAGACATTAGGGACGGTCAGCATCTTTGTGGGCGGAGACTGTGTCTCACAAGTGATTGAGTTTTCTGAGGAAGTGACAAAGAAGATGGATGAGGGTAGGACAGAGGACATTGCCTACTGATAGTGGACTTCAGTGAAGCATTCAACAAGGCCCGTTGTGGTAGGCTGGTCCGAAAGGTTGAGGTGCATGGGATCCATGGAGATCTGGTAGATGGGATTCACAATTGCTTTGGTTACAGAACGGAGAGAGTAGCAGTGGAGGGGTGTTATTCTGACTGGAGGTCCGTGACCAGTGGTGTTGCACAGGCGTAGTTTCTGGAGGACATGAAAACCGGCAGAGTTGTGGATGTGAGGAAGGTTATTGAAGAAGACAGCAGGAGATAGATCGGCTGGAAACCTGGGTGGAGAAGGGGCAGATGGACATCAATCCAGACAAGTGTGAGGCTTTGCACTTTGTGAGGTCATGTGTAAGAGGATAGTATGCAGTGAATGGCAGAACCCCGAGGAGTGTTACTGTGCAAAGGGATCGTAAGGAGGAAGTCCATAGGTGCCTGATAGTGATGACACAAATGCCCTCAATGGCCACTTTATTGGCTACCTCCTTACCTAGTAAACTGGCTACTGAGGTGTATGTTTCTGGTCTTCTGTTGCTGCAGCCCACCCGCTTCGAGGTTTGACAGGTTGTGCATTCAGAGACGTTTTTTTGCCCACGTGGTTCTTTGAGTTACTGTCGCCTTCCTCTCAGCTTGAACCCATCTGGCTGTTCTCCTCTGAGCTCTCTCTCTCGACTATCCCTCTGCCTCCACAGATGCTGGCTGACCCGCAGAACTTTTCCAGCATGCTCTTGTTTCATTCCAGATCACAGGGTCTGCGTTATGTTGCAGCTCCGGGCTGCCCCTCCTGGAAGGAGTAATCCTCAGGAGGGTGGTGCTGTGGTGAGGCAGAGAGGTGTAACTTGCCCACCAATAGAAGGTGGGAACTGTCCATTTTTATCAAAGCGATTCAGTCAAGAAGAAAAAAACTGTAAGCTGATACAAATGGGGACGCTGCAGAGACGTAGCAATTAGCGCTGCGCTATTACGGCTCGGAGCGTTGGAGTTCGGCGTTCCGTTCTGGCGCTGTCTGTAAGTTGTCCGCGCGCCCCATGAGTGCATGGGTTTGCTCTGAGTGCTTCAGTTTCCTCCAACAGTCCGAAGACATACCCACTAGCAGGTTAACTGGTCATTGTAAATCGTCCTGTGATTAGGCTAGTGTTCAATAGGTGGGTCGCTGGGTGGCGCGTCCCTGGGGACGGAAGGGTCTGTTCTGCTCTTTATCTCTAACTAAACTAAAACAATGAAGCGGTTGACATCACACGGTGTGAGGTTATTAATAAACGATAGCAAACGTCAACACTAATTGTACGTTTTCTAGGCACCTTTCCAGCAATCCTCCCCACAATGCCCAGTCAGTCAGCACCAGCATTCAGTCAATCTCTCACTAAATGGGATAGTCATTGGGAGAGATTGCAGCAATATGTTGGAGTAATGTATCATTGAGTGGGATATTGTACTGCAGGGTGAGACATTATATTGCTGGTCGGGATGGCGTCTTTGGTTGCGATTATTTTTTCAATGGACTGGATTCTGTGTCATTGGGTGGGGTGATATCATTTTGAAGTACAGAAGGGATGGCCAGGGACATTTTCCCAGGGTGGAAAAAGTTTCAGGAAAGTTTGGATAGATTTTTGCATTGTAGGCGAATTAAGGGTTATGGGGGGAAAGGAAGGTAGGTAGAGATGAGTCCATGGTCAGATCAGCCGTGATCTTATTGAACGATGAAGCAGTTCAGATGGTCTACTCCTGCTCCTCTTTCTTCTGTTCTTGTGTTCTAATATGAGGGGCTATAATTTTAAGGTGATGGGAGGAAAGTATAGGGGGGGAGATGTCAGAGGTAGTTTTTTTTTCACAGAGATTGGTGGTAGTGCAGAAAGCCTTGCCAGGAGGGGTGGTAGAGGCTGTTACATTAGGAACACTTAAGAAACTCAGACAGGCACACGGATGATGGAAAAATGGAAGACTATGTGAGAGGGAAGTGTTAGAGTAGGTTAAAAGATCGGCACAACATCAAGCTGTGAGACAGCATAAACAAATGGAATAAGGTAACATTGGATGGGATAGCTGGAAACTTCCAATATCAGAAAATTCATACAAACAGAACAATAGAAATTATTTCTTCACATATCTAACATTTTCTACTTCTGAATTCTTTTGCTATTTCTATTTTAGAGCAGTAATATTACACAGGTAGAGGAACTTAAGAGAAAAAATGTTTGAATGTTTGAAAATTTTTAGAAAGTGTAGGTCCATGGGGAGATGAGCCTAACTTGATAGCTCTTCTTACAAACAGCACTGACTACATAGAACATAAGGCACTACTTTAAAATGAATCTAATCCTTCCTTTCTAGATGGCCCTCTATTTTCCTATCATCCATACTTTCCATTTGCTCTATATCTCTAATCATCTGTCAAGTCACCTATCATTCTCCTTCACTCCAAAGTGATGAACTCTAACTTGTTCAACTAATCCTCTCTAATCCAGGCAGCACCCTGGTGAATCTCCTCTGCACCCTCTCTAAAGCTTCTACATATAAAGCCAGGCACATTAGAACTGGTGACACAGCCTTTTGCTCTTATGCACCACAAATCTGTACGTTCTCCCTGTGACCCCCGCCCCCCCCGGGTTTCCTCTGGGTGCTCTGGTCTCCCCCCACATACTGCTAGGCTTCGTGAGCTGTGGGCATGCTATGTTGGCACCGGAAGCAGGGGGACGCTTTTGAGGGCTGAACTCGGCACATCCTCGGAGTGCGTTGGTTGCCAGCACAAAACAATGCCTTTCACTGTATGTTTTGGTGTTTCAATGTAAGTGTAAGAAACAGACCTTATCTACCTATCTAAAATATATTGAGGACACATAGAGTAAGGCAGGGGACATGGCCGCCCCACATACAACAGCCCCAAAAAAAGATCAGATATAGTGATGTTAATTGAGAGGTAAGTATTGGCTGCGACACCGAAATATGCTCCCTTGTAAATGGTAATACTGCATCTACCTAACAGGCCATAAACTGGGTTTGGGTTTAACCACATTTGTGCAGAGACAGTACGTTCTGCAGAACAGCACTGGCGTGTCAGCTAAGAAATGTGGACTCAGTCTCTCGAATGGAGAGTGGAAAATGCCCAGCTAGGGTGTGGCGAACTGAGGGGTTCACGTCAAGTCACCTTTCATAGTCAAATAGCTAAATGGAATTTAATGCAGACCAATATGAGGAGGTTGGGAGGACCATCTGCACGGTGAGCGGTAGGGCATTGACGAATGCAATAGGACAGAGAGATCACCATTATTCCTTGAAAGTGGAAAGTAGAGTTGCAAAGACACCTTCATAAATCAGAGTACTGAGCACAGGACTGGGATGTTATGTTGAAGTTAATGCTCAGGCTAAATTTGGAATATTGTGTGCAGTTCTGGTCAGAATTACAATCAGGTTTATTATCACTGACATACGTTATGAAATTTGTTTGTTTTGCAGCACCAGTACAGTGCAAAGAAAAGAAAATACTGTAAATTACGTTCAGAAATATATATTTAAAAAATTAAATGAAACAGTGCAAAATGAGAGCAAAGATAACAAAGTAGTGTTGATGGGTTCATTGCCTGTTTAGAAATCTGATGGAAGAGGGGAAGAAGCTGTACCTAAAACATTGAGAGTGGGTCTTCAGGCTCCTGCACCTCCTCCCTGATGGTAGTATTGAGTAACGGGCACGTTCTGGGTGGTGAGGGTCCTTAGAGATGGATGCCAACTTCTTGAGGCATCACCTTTTGAAAGTGTTGTTAATGATGGGGAGGCTAAAGGCCGTGATGGAGCTGGCTGCATCTCCAGCCCTCAGCTGCTTCTCCTGACCCCGTACACTGGTACCTCCACACCAGACCGTGCTGTGACCAGTCAGAATGCTCGCATGGTACTTTTGCAAAAATTTGCTAGGTCTTTGGTGACACACTAAATCTCTTCAAACTCCTGAAAAAACATAACTGTAGGTGTGCCTTCTTTGTAATTGTATCAATATCTTGGGCCCAGGATAGATCTTCAGAGATGTTAACACCCAGGAACTTGAAGCTGCTCACTCTTTCTATTGCTAACCATTCAATAAGGTCCAGCCTGTGTTTCTTTGATATCTATTGCAATCCTCCAGTTACTTTATTGCAAAGGTCAGCTGTTGCTAATCAGAGGACAGAACTTCCCTGCTCTCAATATTAGCCTTTACATTTCCAACAACATTGGGGGGGTTAACCCCAATGATCATCTAATCCAATTTTCTTTGGAATCAGCCCAGTGCTATCACCGCCCCGGGAGTGTGTGATAGACAGTGTGGAGGGAGATTCACTCTGTCTGACCCTGGGAGTGTGTGATAGACGGTGTGGAGGGAGATTCACTCTGTGTCTGACCCCGGGAGTGTGTGATGGGATGGTGAAGAGGGAGCTTCACTCTGTGTCTAATCTGTGTAGTCCATGCTGTGTTTGAGGAAATACTGGAGCTACCATTCCCTTTTCTGGAGGAATGCTGGAGGAACTTAACAGGTCAGGCAGCATCCATGAAGAGGAATAAACAGTCTACGTTTTGGGCCAGGACCCTTCATCAGGACTGGAAAGGAAGGGGTTTCTTCATTGACTGTTCATTCCCCCCATAAAAGCTGTCTGACCTGCTTAGTTCCTGTGGGATTTTGTGTTTGTTGATCTGGATTTCCAGCATCTGCAGAATCTCTTGTGTTTACGATTCCCTTTTCCGGAAGTGTTTAAACACAACAGAGTAACCTGCTCCCAGAGTCACTCTGTGCATTTTTGCTTTCAGCTAAACTGATCGTAGAGACGGACACCTTTGGAAGCAGAGTGCGTATCAAGGGAGCTGAGTCGGGGTTCTACATCTGCATGAACAAACGGGGGAAGCTGATCGGAAAGGTAAGGGTTAACGTGAGAGCGGTGGCTTTGGAGAACGGGGATGGGAGACAGAGCGAGAAAGTGGACAAGTGGCAGAGAGCGTGAAATAGAGAGAGATGGTTACCCGACACCAACTATCAGTGACATGTGCAGGTGACCTTTCAGCTCCTGATGCAGGATTTCAACCCAAACCTCGGACAATTCCTTTACCCCCCCCCCCCCCCCCCACATAGATGCTGCTCAACCTGTTGAGTTCTTCCAGCAGATTGCTTGCTGCTCAAGATTCCAGCATCTGCAGTTCCTGGTGCCTCCGCCTGTTAGGTAGTAACAAAGTGCTCCCAGCTACTTCATGCAAGCTCATCCCAACACCTTTTGCCCAGATCAAAAAACAATCATCTCACCTTTTTTTAATCTCCCCAGCACCCCTGCCTTTCCATCACTGTAAACCTTTCCTTGCCTCCACCATCCCATTCTCTCACATTCCACCTCAGCCTTTCTCCCTCTTCACCCCAATCCCTCCCTACCCCGTGCTCTTACTCTGCTCCTGATTAACATAGAACACAGAACATTACAGCACAATGAGGTCCACTATGTTGTGCCAACCTTTTAATCAACTCCAAGATCAATCTAACACTTCCCTCCCACATAACCTTCCATTTTTCTATCATCCACGTGCCTATCTAAGAGTTCCTTAAATGCTCCTAACGTATCTGCCTCTACAACCACCCCCTCTCTTGATATTTCCATGATACTTTCCTCAATCACATTAAAAATATGTCCCCTCAGATTAGCCACTTCCGCCCTGGGAAAAGCCTGGCTGTCCACTCTATCTATGCCTCTTATCATCTTGTACACTTCCACCAAGTCACCTCTCAATCTCTTCACTCCAAAGAGAAAAGCCCTATCCTCATGAGACATGCTGTCTAATCCAGGCAACATCCCAGTGAACTTCCTCTGCACTCTCTAAAGCTTCCACATCCTTCCCATAATGACCAGAACTGAACGCAATACTCCAAGTGTGGTTTTATAGAGCGGCAACAATACCTCGCGGCTCCTGAATTCTATTCACCAAATAACGAAAGCCAGCACACCATACGAGTGGGGTAGGGAAAGGGGGAATGTTGGGTGGGGCAAAGGCAATAAAATCTGAAGTGGACAAAGTGAGCGAGGAAGGAGCAAAGAAGGGAAAACTGGAGAGATAAAGAAGGAAAGTGAGATGCAGTGCTGGAGGAACTCAGCAGGTCGGTCAGCATCAGAAGCATAAATGGTCAATGTTTTGGGCTGAGATCCTTCATCAGGACTCTGGGTGTGCATCTGAATCTGGTTTCTCCCCTGTCCCTGTTGGTCACAACACTCGATATCTGTTCCAAATGTACTTCCAGTCACTGTTCATTTGTGTTTCCTCTATTTCGGATTCTCCAGCTCTGCAGTTGTGAGGTGGGGCTTTCCTAACCCATCTGCCCCACACACCCCCCCCCCATGGCTGCTGCCTGACCTGTTGAGTAAGGTAAAAGGTCGGCACAACATGATGGGCTGAAGGGCCTGTACCATGCAATACTGTTCTATGTTAAGTCCAATCATGATATTTCCTAGGGCACAGAGACTCAGAGTGCCCTGACTTATCAAGAACCTATCAACCTCTGCTTTAAATATACCCAATGACTTGGCTTCTACAGACATCTGTGGCAATGACTTCCACAAATTCACTACCCTCTGGCTAAAGACATTTCTCCTCATCTCTGTGTTAAATGAATGTCCCTCTATTCTGAGGCTGTACCTTCTGGTCCTAGACTCCACTGCAATAGGAAATATCCTCTCCACATCCACTCTACCTAGGCCTCTCAATATTTGAGAGGTTTCAACGAAATCACCCCTCATTCTTCTAAACATCAGCAGGTAAAGGCCCAGAGCCATACATTAACCCTTTCATTCATGGGAATCTTCTCTGGACCCTCTCCAATGCCAGCACATCTTTTCTTGGGTAAGGAGCCCAAATTTGTTCACAACACACCATGTGGTCTGACCAATGCCTTATAAAGCCTCAGCATTATGTCCTTGCTTTTATACTCTAGTCCTCTCGAAATGAATGCTAACAATTGCATTTGCCTTCCTTACAACCAACTCAACCTACAAGTTAACCTTCAGGGAATCCTGCATGATGACTCCCAAGTCCGTCTGCATCTCCGATTTTTGAATTTTCTTCCCATTTAGAAAACAGTCTATGCCTGTCCCTTCTACCAAAGTACACAAGAATACACTTTCCTGCACTATATTCTGTGTGCCACTTCTTTGCCCATTCTCCTAATCTGTCAAAGTCCTTTCGCAGAATCCCTGCTTCTTCAACACTACCTGCCCCTCCACCCATCTTCATATCATCTGCAAACTTGGCCACATCTTCATCCAAATCATTGTCATAGAACATGAAAAGAAGTGTTCTTTGACATTGAACACCACTAGCCACCAGCAGCCAACCAGAAAATGCCCCCTTTATTCCCACTCTTTGCCTCCTGCCAGTCAGCCAATCTTCTATGCATGCTAATACCTTTTCCGTATCAGAGCCATCAAGCACGCCTTATACTTTAACCCTTTCATTCCCGTCATTTCTCGAGAACCTCCTCTTGACACTCTCCAATGCCAGCCTTTCTTAGATAAGGGGTTCAAAACTGCTCGCAATACTCTGAGATGACATCTAACGGACATTTGCTGTCAGCTAACGTGGGGTTTACTATTCTCCTCCTTTGTGCAGCGAAGCGGGAAGAGTAAAGATTGTGTCTTCACTGAGATTGTGTTGGAGAACAACTACACGGCCCTGCAGAACGCCAAGTACGAGGGCTGGTTCATGGGCTTCACCCGGAAAGGAAGACCCAGGAAAGGGTCGAAGACCAGGCAGCACCAGAGGGAGGTGCACTTCATGAAGAGGCTGCCCAAGGGGCATATGTCCACCGTGGACAATCACAGACACTTTGAGTTCATCAATTACCCTTTCTCCACCAGGACTAAACGCACCAGACACTCCAGGCCGCGATAGAGGCAGCCATCACCTCAGCAATAACCTCTCTCCAAAAACTGCAACCGATGGCAAATAACTAGCCCTGGGTTTTTTTTACTGAATAAATAAATGAGAGGCTTTATTTTTCTACGCAACTCGAACCAATGTGACTAAAACCGCCTGAGATTTGGCGAGCGAATTCTGCAAGCCATGGATTTGGACGATAAAGGACTGAGGCACACACAGATTCTGAGAGAGGAGAGGAAATCCATGCAGACTCGAAGCAAACAGGCGAAGCCGCTTCACGCTCACCTGAGTTAGAACCGGCGTGTATGTATATAATGAGCTAGTTAGACATCGCAGGGGGAAAGAGCAAAAGGCAGATTGCACAGTTTCTCTTTAAGCGCTGCTTTGGAAACTTGTTCACTTGAGGGTGCCATCCAGGAAAATAAACGCCAAGGATTTACTAAAACACAGGTGCCTTCCACCTGGGAGCAGGATTAACTCTCACCCTGGATGCTGCTATCAGTCGATTACTGTTGAACTGTACTGACTGAATCTGAAAAGAGATCTGGTACAGCAAAGGATTATAACCTCACCACTGACTGTCTTTGTAATACTTTATTTGTTTGCTTTCACCTATTTTAGTAAAACACTGTATCATTGCCAAGAGATTGGCACAATTTTTATATTCACCTTTTGCAGAATTGTGTAAGATATTTTTTAATGGTGAGAATATTTATTTAATAACGGTATTAAATTTGTATTAGATTACAGAAAGTAATTTCTGTGTGATGTTCACTGTAACAAAGGTTGGGCTAGGTGCCGGTGATAATTCCCGCATCTGTACAGTCAGCACAGAGAAGGACAAACTGGGGGGGCGGGGGGGTAGAGAGGGATGCAGAATGAAAAAGAGCAGCACGTACAAACACGCTGGAGGAACTCAGCAGGTCGGGCGGCATCCGTGGAAACGAGTAGTCAATGTTTTGGGCCGAGACCCTTCGTCAGGACTGTCCTGACAAAGGGTCTCGGCCCGAAATGTTGACTGCTCGTTTCCACGGATGCCGCCCGACCTGCTGAGTTCATCCAGCGTGTTTGTACGTGTTGATTTGACCGCAGCATCTGCAGTGTACTTTGTGTTTATGAAAAAGAGCAGAGAGTTTTTTTTTTAAAAAAAGGAAGAGAACAAGAGAAATAGAAAGGAAGAGAGATAGATAGGAAAGATGATTCATTCCATGTATCCAAAGCCTATTCTGCTGATACATTGACACCCATTATGGAGTCTTATTGCAATTGAATAACTTACTTTATTTTCACCTGTTTCCTTACCTGAGGGATTGTTACAATTACCATTTACTAATACATATAAAGAGTGAATTTATAATAAGTGACAAAGTGATATAGGAAAAGGCAGGTTTTTTTAAGAGATACAGCACAATAACAGGCCCACGTCACTCATGCAACCAGTTAACCTCCTAACCCGTACATCTTTGGAATGCGGGAGGAAACTGGAGCACCCAGAGGAAACCCACGCAGTCACAGGAAGAACATAAATCTCCTTACAGACCATGGTGGGAATTGAAAACGGGCTGCTATTAATGTGTATAAAGATAAATGCTATTATGCTCATGGGGTGGGTGGATAGATAGGCAGACAGATGGAGAGAAACTGAGAGAACAGAGAATAGTTGCCTAATCTAGTTTTAAAAGTTGGGAATCTTTCTTTTCCCATTAGGAAAACCATGAGCATATTATACTCAGATTTATATTTCTAAATGAAGAGTGGAAATTTCCCATCAGGTGGTTCCAATTACTGGTAGAGAATTTGAAAGTCACAGCAACTCAGAATAAGGAGTGGAGTTAATTTGAATATACTGGTGACTTTGACAACAACAGCTGATTGGTGTTATCTATCCACTGCCAGGCTCTGTATAAACCCTACACTTTACAACACTGTTTGAGGTTGCTTCCTTTTTGTTGTTACCCATCTCGGACGCTACAAAGGAATTTGTATGCTGCATTTTGAAACAACCTTCCATGAAATCTCGATACACCAATTACCTATTGAGTTGAGCTGCTTTGTAATTAAGCTGAGGGCATTTGCAGAATGGAACATCGTCCGTGCTGGGTAGAGGGGAGAGTATCTAACCCATGCCTTTTCTTTACTGGAATATTTAACGGGACTGTGCAGGGGAAGTTTTATACTGCCTCTGCTATCTTAACTTGGGAGTGATTGGTAGAGCAATGGGGGGAGAATATTATCAAATCCCTCTTGTCCTGGGAGTGTTTGCAAAGGGAGATTTACTCTACTAACCTATCTGAGTAGAGATAGACATCATGCTGGAGTGCTTGGGTTCTCGCAGTTCTTCATCTGTGCACGGCCATTACTCTAGAAGGTTCTATCTGAGATGTGACATCGGGGTTATCCGCGGGCATTCAGAGCCTGGCGCAAGTTACTGTACTGGTTTAGACGAGAGTGATGATTGGCATTTTAACAGTGTGGGCAGCACAGTTTAGAAAGACATTCATTAAAGATTAGCTGTATTTCAAGTTCAGTTTATTGCCATTTCGCATATGTCGCCAAATGAAAGGATGTTCCTTCAGACCAAGGTGCACAAGAAACCTATAATGCACACACATAACATATTAAAGTGTTGGCGCGTGGCCTAGTGGGCAAGGCATCAGACTAGTAATCTGAAGGTCACTGGTTCGAGCCTCAGCTAAGGCAGCGAGTTTGTGTCCTTGAGCAAGGTACTTAACAACACATTGCTCTGCGACGTCACTGGTGCCAAGGAACATGGTCCAAGTGCCCTTCCCTTGGACAACATCGGTGGCGTGGAGAGGGGAAGGCCTGCAGCTTGGGCAACTGCCGGTCTCCCATACAACCCTGCCCAGGAAACTCCAGGCGCAGATCCATGGTCTCTCGAGATCGACGGATGCCACCACCATAACATACTAAAATAATATCACCACAAATAAATTAGCAAATTATGTACAAGGTGAAAAGTGAACAGTATAACGCTACTGGCGCTTCATACGTGATGAGAGCATAAGATGAGATTTATAGGTGGTGACAGGGAGTTCAGTTGTCTCACAGTCTGGGGGAAGAAGCTGTTTCCCATCCTAACAGTTCTTGTCCGAATGCTACAGTGCCTCCTGCCTGACGGTAGGGGGTCAAAGAGGTTGTTGGACAGTTGGGAGGGATCATTGACAATGCTAAGGGAACTGCATATGCAGCACTCCTGGTAAATATCTCTAATGGCTGAAAGAGAGACCCCGATGATCCTCCCAGCAGTTCTTGCGATCCTTTGTAGGGACTTGTGGCCAGATGCTTTTCAATTCGCAAACCGGACAGTGACGCAGTCAGGACACTCGCCGAGGTGCCCCTTTAAAATAGGGGGGAGGCTCCCCATTTTACAGAATTTCCGATGATGCCAGGAGATGTATCAGCTAGCTGAGTTATGTCACAGCAACAACCTTGCACTCAATGTCAGTAAGACTAAAGAACTGATAGTGAACTTCAGAAAGGTTGAGACAAGGGAACACACACCAGTCCTCGTAGACGGATCAGAAGTGGAGAGAGTGAGCAATTTCAAGTTCCTGGGTGTCAATATCTCTGAGGATCTATCCTAGCCCTAACATATCAATACAGCCACAAAGACGACAAGACAGTGGCTAATTTTATTAGGAGCTTCAGTAGATTTGGCACTCGCAGATAAGGGAACTCGGCACAGATGTACTGTGGAGAGAACTCTAACTGGCTGCATCACCATGTGGGGGTGGGGGTGGGGGTATGGGCTACTGCACAAGATCGAAATAGGCTGCAGAGTGTTGTAAAATTGGTCAGCTCCATCTTGGATACTAGCCTCCATAGTATCCAGGACATTTTCAAAGAGCGTCCATCATTAAGGACCCCTATCACCCAGGACATGCCCTCTTCTCATTGCTACCATTAGGGAGGAGATTCAGGAGCCTGAAGCCACACGCTCAGTGACTCAGGAACCACCCCTCTGCCATCCGATTTCTGAACGGACATTGAACCCATGAACACTACCTCGCCGTAATACCTTCAGAATGTGGGAGGAAACGGGAAAGCCCAGCACGGGGAGAATGTCCTTACAGACAGCAGCAGGAACTGAACTCCAATCTTCCAGCTGGTGCTGTTATAGTATAATGCTAACCGCTTGGCTATCTCGTCGTCCCTACAGTATTCAACTTGCCTAGCAATTGTCTTCACAGGAATAGCTCGAGCCTGCTCCCCTGAGCCTGGGCACTTAGCCAGCAAGGAACGTACAAATCACAATTCACACCTGTTCTGAGTAGTTCAAAACCACTGAGAATTGTATCAGGAAGTTTGTACTCCTCCCCATCCCTCACCACCTTATTCTGGCTTTTTGTTTCTATTTTTATATAGAGATACTGCATGGTAACAAGCTCTTCCAGCCCAATTACACCCAATGGACCGATCGACCTACCAACCCATACGCCTTTGGAATATGGGAGGAAACCAGGGCAGCTGGAGGAAATCCACGTGGTCGTGTGGATAATGTGCAAATTGCAGACAGCAGTGAGATTGGAACCCAGGTCACTGGCACTGTAACAGTGTTACGCTAAGTGCCGCCCTACCCCTCCCCTTTCCTTTCCAGTCCTGATGAAGAGTTCTGACCCGAAACAGTTTATTCCTCTCCATAGATGCCTCCTGACCTGCTGAGTGCCTCCAACATGTTGTGTGTGCTGTTGAGAATTGTATCAGAGGCAATTGGAGCTGATTCTTTAAATAGAAATATAGGAGGAACTTAACTATCTATTAATGTTACTGAACTGACAAATTGATATTTTAATACGGTATGATTTCAATGAGATGAAGTTTGTCAGTTCAATATTAACAGGCAAGAACTCTAAATTAGATCTGCCTTCGTAACTCTCCGCTGCTTCACCAATGTGCAACAATCAAGATCTTTTTATGGGTAGCAAATGCCAGAAATACCCTAAGCAGATTATATTGTAAATTATATATCCCTGGATCTGGAGTGTAGCAAGCATATCCAATGTAAATTCAGACTCAGGTTCAAAGTTTCAAAGTACATTTATTATCAAAGTATGCATAAATTATACAACCTTGAGATTTGTCTGCTTACAGGCAGCCACAAAAGAACCATTAAAAAAGACCGATACACAGAGAGAGCAAGTAAAAAATACAAATCATACAAATAATAAAAGTAAGCAACAGCAATCTGAGCCAAATTGAGCCCGTAGACGCAGAGGAGCCGGAGCAGGCCCATAAACTCAGTCTCATTTCAGGGCCAATTGCTGCAAAGCTCACAGACACAAAGTGCGGAGCAGCCAGCGCCACGGACGGAAGAGCGAGGGGAATCCGTGCGACCCTCGCCTCCACTCCCAACACCCTGCCTTTTCAGTCTACCTGAACCGGCACTCGAACGGTCCAAACACGGAGTCGCGCTCCACACTAAGACCCAGTCCCCACTGCAGCGAAATGCTCGGGGCCTGTACCCCATTCCCCAGCCTGAGGCTGATCTCGGCCTTTCCAAATCGGCTCGGCTCTTAAATTGACCCACCCTCGCTCCCGGTTTCGGTGGATGGGCTCCGAAACACCTCTGCACCGACTCCTCTCCGATTCACTCCGGTCGACTCCATCCCTGACTCCGACGCGGTCTCAGCCAAACCTCAACCTCGCTTCTCCTCGAACATGCCACGCCTGAACTTTACATCGCCCCCCTCCCCCCCACCGCACGGCTCAACCCTCGAGTCAGCCTTGTCTTTGCTCGCCTCTTCATTGTTTGTGGTGATAGTTTACCACAGAAAATGTTATTAATAAAGTACTTAGTCATATTTCTTGCATTTTGAACCACCAGTAAGTTGTCACCCCACTTCAGTAGCTCCATCTTTAACTGTAAGCTTAAGATTCATTTTTTTATCACATGTACATCAAAACATACAGGACTGCTGAAGGGTCTTGGACCGAAACGTCAACAGCACTCTGAAGGGTCTCACCCTGAAACTTCTGTATTCTTTTCCGTAGATGCTGCCTGGCCTGCTGAGTTCCTCCAGCATTTTGTGTGCATTGCTCAGATTTCCAGCATCTGCAGTTTTTTTTCTTGCTTGATATTCAAAATCATCTCATTTCCCTACAACTTCTATCACTATTCATTCCTCTGCCCACACTTTTAACGTAAAACTTCGCATGTAATGGGATCAACGCCCCCGGATATATTGCAGAGCAAATGTTGGCAAATCAGACTATTACCGTGTGGCATTAATTGATTGCATTATAAAGCAGTACATAGAAATTACATGAAAATTTAAAAATAACAGATGTTAAAGTGGTTATTTTTTTATCTCTTTAAAACCAAACGTGCTGTCTTAAGCCAATTAATCACTTCTCTTTAATCCTGATCCACACGAAAGCCATACTCTCGCTCTCAGTTCCCCAGTTTGTATTTCACTCTTGTTACCAGGAATCCGAGCCGCCAACCTGTGATAAATCTACCATTACCCCATTTGCTTCGCAGCGTGTACTGTGTGTGTTATGTTAATGGCCGATGGTAGGAATCTGCATCGGAGTGGGTGGGTTAATTGGCAATACCGCTCGTTAAGAGCAGAAGCAGGCGAGTAGGTGTTAACAGGCAGTAGATGCTCCAGGTCTTGAGTAGAATCGGTAGATCATTGAGATAGAAGTTAACACAGGACAAAAGCTGATGGTTACAGGAAAGAGCAAATTGTGCTCCAGGCTTGTATTAAGGCTGTCATCAATCCACTCCAATGATTCAAAGATAAAGCAATTAGCTTTATTTGTCACGTGTACATTGAAACATACGGTAAAATGCATCGTTTTGCCTCAATGACCAACACAGAGCAAGAACGTGCTGGGAACAGCCCGCGAGTGTTGCCACCCTTCCTGCGCCAACACAGCATGCCTACAGTTTACTAACCCTTACTGATCCGTATGCCTTTGGAATGTGGGAGGAAGCTGGAACTCCCGGAGGAAACTCCTGCTGTAACGGAGAGGGCACACGAGCTTCTTACGGACAGCGGCAGGGATTGACGCAGGACCACTGGCACTCTTAATCATCACGCCAATCGTTACGCGACCGTGCCATCCCGACAGAAAATAAAAACAGTGAGATTACAACACAGTGCTAGAAATGCTTTACTGATCTGATGAGTGTTTATAATGGTAGGCAACGTGCACCTACCAATACAGTCACCCCCCCCTCACAATATCACTCATCCTAATCATCCTGTCCCAGCATTTGCTGTCTACTCCCCTCCACTGATGCTGCTCCCCCAGCAGATTGTTTTATGTTCTGCGTTACAGTATCTGTAGCTTCTCGTGTTTCTAGAACATGGAACAGAGCAAGACAAGACCCTTCAGCCCGCGATGTTGTGCTGACCTTGAAACCTGCTCTAAGATCAATCTAACCCTTCCCTCCCACATAGCCCTCCATTTTCCCACCTCAGAGTCTCTTAACTGCCCCTAATGTATCTGGCTCTACCACCACCCCTGGCAGCGTGCTCCACGCACTCACCACTCCCAGTGTAAAAAAAACTGCCTCGACACCCCCCCCCCCCGCCCCATACTTTCCTCCAACCAATGTTATGCCCCCTCATGTTAGCCATTTCTGCTCTGGGGGAGACTCTCAGCTTGTCCACAACTTTCTGTATATGTCAAGCAGCATTCAGTTCAGAGAGCAATCTCGGCTGCCTGTAAACACATTTTTGAACCAAATAGGCCATGCGGCATCCTACCTGTCATGGAGGAACAGCAAATCTTCGAGGACTTTCCGGTAAAAGGGAAGTGGCATTGTTTGCCAACGTGGGACGCAATGTTCCATTTTCAGCACCGCGCTCTACAGTGAGACCTATAAAATCAGGCTTAGATCCTGCCGCTGTTTGTAAGGAGGTTGCTCGTTCTCACCTTGACCGCGTGGGTTTCCTTCACGTGCTCTGGCTTCCTGGCACATCCCAAGAGGTAGTTAGTAAGACGTGAGCATACCATATTGGCCCCAGAAGCACGGCAAGCCCAGCGCACCCTCAACACAAACAACACATTTCACTGTGTGACTTGATGTACTTGTGACACATAAGGCTAATCTTTATCTTTAATAGTTAAATATTTGGAAGCATCCATACCACTAAAGAAGCTCCTGAATTGTCAAAGGTCAACGTAAATTTATTATCAAAGTAAATATACATCAAAATTCACTTTCTGGCAGAGATTCACAATAGAACAAAGAAATACAATCGAAATCAATGCAAGACTACACACAAAGACTGACAAACAACCAAAGTTCAAAGTTCAGAGTACATACATGTCACCACATAGAACCCATAGATTCATTTTCCTGCAGGCATACTCAGCAAATCTATAGAATAGTAACGGTAAACAGGATCAAGAGCACGGGCATAGGAGACAACAAACTATGTAATTACAAATATAAATAAATAGCAATAAATAATGAGAGCATGAAGTAACAAGATAAAAGGTCCTTAAAGTGAGATCATTGGTTGTGGGAACAGCAGAAATAGAATGAGTATAGCTATCCCCTTTTGTTCAAGAGCCTGATGGTTGAGGGGTAGTAACTGTTCATGAACCTGGTGGTGCGAGTCCTGAGGCTCTTGTACCATCTACCTGTTGACAGCAGTGAGAAAAGAGCCTGGCCTGGGTGGTGAGGATCTCTCTGATGATGGATGCTGCTTTTCTACGGCAATGTTTCATGTAGATGTGCTCAATGGTTGCAAGGACTTTACCCACAATGTACTGGGCCAAATCCACTACCTTTTGTGGGGTTTTCCACTCAAAGGGAATAAAGTCCTAACCTATTCAACTTTTCCCTATAATTCAGGTCCTGGCAACAACCTTGTAAATTTTTTTAATACGTTTCAATTTTATTGATATATTTCCTGTAGGTAGGTGACCAGAACTGCATACAGTATAACACAAAATTTGGCCTCACTAATATCTTATACAACTTCAACATAACATCCCAACTCCTGTACTCAATACCTCAAATTATGAAGGCCAATATTGCTAAAGCTCCCTTTTACATGCGGTTATTTCCTTAAAGCAAATTTGGATCTGTATCATGAACCAAAAAATAGCTAGTATTTCTATAGCGCTTCTAAAGAAGTAAAGCATTATAAGGAAGTGTTACCAGGCAAGATCTTTCACTACTGAACACTGAGTGATATCGTTAGAGCTTTGCCAAAGAGATACAGGTGTTTTAAAAGTGGGAAAGCAAGTTACAGAGGCAGAAAGCTTGAGAGAATGAAGTCCACAGCTTCACACACAGGCCACATTAGGCACAGCCACTTGGGGGAATCTAGGACCAGAGGCCGCAGACTCAGAATGCAAGTTTGCATATCTAGAACAGATCTCTTTAGCCAGAGGGTGTTGAATCTGTGGAATTCATTGCCACAGACATCTGTGGAGGCCAAGTCGTTGGGTATTTTTGAGGCAGAGGCTGATAGTCTCTTGATTAGTAAGGATGTCAAAGGATACAGGGAGAAGGCAGGAGAATGGGTTTGAGAGGGATAGTAAATCAGCCATGATGGAATGGCGGAACAACTCAGCAGGCTGAATGGCCTAATTCTGCTCCTGTGTCTCATGGCCTTATGGTCTTATTATAATTCCCAAGCGCATAGCAGCGGTGATCCACTACAGTGAATCCTGCATGTCCGCTGGTGAATGACTGTGAGCAGCTTTCCACTACGACTGAAGATATAACCGTCTTAATCTGGGGACTACAGTACATTGTAGTGGATAAACTAACCATGCTTAAAACACAAAAAGAATCAGAAATTGTTTGATCCACAACATCGAGGAGGCACAGTCGAGTAGCGGCTTGCATAACGCTTTACGGCGCCAGCTGTAAGATCAGGGCTCAAATCCTGCCTCTGCCTGCAAGGAGCTTGCCCGCCCTCCCCGTGGCCGCATGGGTTTTCTCCGGGTGCTCCCGTTTCCTCCCACATTCCACAGATGTGCGGGTTAGGGTTTCTGAGTTGTGGGCACGATGTGTTGGCACAGGGAGCGTGGCGACACCGAGGGCTGCTCAGCACAATCCTGGCTGATTTGATTCGACGCAAATGACAATTTCACTCTGTGTTTCAGTGTTTTGATATACGTGTGACAAATAAAGCTAACCTAATCTTTAACCGAAATCAAGTCATCCCCAAACCCAAAGGGACAGACGGAAAAAAATTTGAAGCTTTATTGAAATATCAACCGTCCTGGATAAAGCCCATTCTTAGACTATTGATGATACCGCTTGCGTGAAGTAAAGGTGTCACACTGATGGGGTAAGGGTTTCTGAGGCTGCAGCTGAGACACATAATCGGTGAATCCTCTAAGTCCTATAACTGATGATATAGTCCAAGGAACAGTGCAGATGAAGCTTTACTACGCATTTAACCTGACCTGCCCTGCCCTGTGAGTGTTGATATGAATTGGGCCATGATATGAAACCTTATCGTGGAGCTAACCCATATTACACACTCCCGAGGGTGTTTGATGGGGCAGTGGAAAGGGTAGCCTAAGTGGCAAAAACATAATTGCTTTTGTATCGTTGCTATGCACGGTTACAAAAAGAGTAGTAAAAAAATTAGCCAGCTCCATCATGGGTACTAGTCTCCGTGGTATCCAACTCATCATCAAGGAGTGGTGCCTCAGAAAGGCAGTGTCCATCGCTAAGGCCCCATGTCATCCAGAACATGTTCCCTTCTCATTGCCACCATCAGGAAGGAGGTACAGAAGCCTGAAGACACTAGACACTAGAATACTACGGCAGAGTACAGGCCCTTCAGCCCTCCATGTTGTGCCAACCCATATATTCCTTTAAAAAAAGTACTAAACCCACACTACCCCGTAACCCTCTAGTTTTCTTTCATCCATGTGCCTATCCAAGAGGCTGTTAAATGCCCCTAATGTTTTAGCCTCCATCACCATCCCTGGCAAGTCATTCCAGGCACCCACAACCCTCTGTGTAAAAAACTTACCCCTGAAGTCTCCCCTAAACTTCCTTCCCTTAACTTTGTATATATACCCTCTGGTGTTTGCTATTCGTGTCCTGGGAAACAGGTATTCTCACAATCTTGCAGACCTCTATCAAGTCCCCTCTCATCCTTCTACGCTCCAAAGAGAAAAGTCCCAGCTCTGCTAACCTTGTCTCATAAGACTTGTTTTCCACACTCAGTGATTCAGGAACAGCTTCTTCCCCTCTGCCAGCAGATTTCTGAATGGACATTGAACCCCATTACTTTTTTATTTCCTATTTTTTGCACTACTTATTAAATTTAACTATATTTTATATATTTATTGACTGTCATTCACAGTTTCTTTTTCTCTCTATTTACTCATGTACTGCATTGTACTGCTGCCGCAAAGTTAACACGTTTCACAACACATGCTGGTGATATTAAACCTGATTCTGATTCAGATTCACAAACTGATTGCTGAATTGGCTCGATTTCAAAGCGACTATTGTCTAGAACTGCTTTATAATAGGCTGCAATGTACTTCGGGGTGCTCCGAAACTGTTAACATTCAAGCTCCCTTTTTTTTGATTTTGCACTTATCTAAATCCGGCTCCTGCTCATTAAACCCAATTTATTTAGGAGGTTTGACGAGCCGGGGTCTGAACGCTAAATTGGGGGAATGAGCAACGCGTCGTAGTGCAGTCTGCAGGGCGGATGACACAGAAACCAGAATTGTTGGAAAGAATCAGAGCCTTACCTCAAATCTGTGCTAATGTTTCTGACTGTAGAGTGTTTGTCACGACTCAGTCATGGGCTGAAATTGTCACTTTGGCATCAGTGTGGCGATACTCTGTTGGAGGTGTTGTACTTGAATGGGATTTTAAACAGAGGCCCTAATTGCTCTCACAGGCAGATGTTAAAGATCTACTATTTCGAAGAGAAGAAGATTAATCCTTGGTATCCTTGAGGATATTTATCCTTTAATCAGAATATTTGTAGAACAAATTAATTAGACATTAACATATTGCCTTGGCTGTGAGAGCTTGCTGTGCCCTGTGTGGTTGCTGCCTTCCCCACACTGTACACTTCAAATTACTTAATTGTCCGGAAAGTGCTCTGGGATGCTCTTGTACAGACACTATAAAAATAAAAGTCTCCCCATTCCATAACATTTCCATGGTAGGAAAGTCTATCTCAGCTGAGACACTGGCAAGTCAGAAAAGGAGAGAGAGGAGAGCCCGTGGTGGAGGCTCAGCACACTCAGACAGAGTTCCTTCACAGGCACTAGCCCCCCCCCCCCCCCCGCCCCCACATCGAGGACACCGTCAAAAGGCCTTGCCTCAAAAAGGTACACCCATTATTAAGGAACCACTCCACCCATCACCCAGGACATTGCTAGCATCAAAGAGGGGGTACAGGAGCCTAGATATACACAGTTAACATTTTAGGAACATCGTCTCTCCGCCAACAGATTACTGAATGGACAAAGAGCCAACCCATGAACACTAGCTCTCTTCTTGCATAAATTATTTTATTTTTATATATATATATCTTATTGTAAATTATAGTAGTGTTGGCGCGTGGCCTAGTGGGCAAGGCATCAGAATAGTAACCTGAAGGTCACTGGTTCGAGCCTCAGCTGAGGCAGGCAGCGAGTTTGTGTCCCTGAGCAAGGCACTTAACAACACATTGCTCTGCGACGTCACCAGTGCCAAGCAACATGGGTCCTAGTGCCCTTCCCTTGGACAACATCGGTGGCGTGGAGAGGGGAAGGCCAGCAGCTTGGGCAACTGCCAGTCTCCCATACAACCCTGCCCAGGCCTGCGCCCTGGAAACTCCAGGCGCAGATCCAAGGTCTCTCGAGACCGACGGATGCCACCATCCTAATTTATAGTACATTTCATCTATTGCATTGTACTGCTGCCACAAAACAGCATATTTCACAACATATGTCAGTGCTAAGCCTGACTTAGATTCTGAACACACAAGAACACTGGAGAAACTCAGCAAGACTTGCTGTGCCCTTCAAGCATTTGGTGCATGTTACTCAAGATTTCCAGCATCTGCAGAATTTCTGCTTAGTGATGGAGAATGGTTGAAGTTGCAGGGCAAAAGCCGACAAATTAATCGATCTATTGTGCAGAAGTTCAAAGCTCACTGAGATTTAATAATTTGATTTCAGTTTTTTATAAAAAGTCTGGAAAGAAAGCTTCCATTTTTGTAAGCTGACAATGAAACTGCACTATAAACTCCTTATAGGTTTATTCATGGCCTTCTTTAAGAAAGTTCCATGCACCCAGCATTCTTTTTAGAGAACTTCCACTGACTCCCCTCTATACTTGCAACACACACAAAATGCTGGTGGAACGCAGCAGGCCAGGCAGCATCTACAGGAAGAAGTACAGTCGACGTTTCGGGTCGAGACCCTTCATCAGGAATTTCCAGCATCTGCAGATTTCCTCGTGTTCCCCTCTATACTTTCCTCCTATCTCCTTAAAATTATGCCCTCCCCCCATTTATATTAGCCATTTCTACCCTGAGAAAATGTCTGGCTGTCCACTGCATGTAGGCCTCTTATCATCATGTACATCTCTGTTAAATCGCCTTTCATCCTCCTCCACTCCAAAGAGAAAAGCCCCAGCTCACTCAAACCATCCTGATAAGACAATCTTCTGTGTTCTATGTATCTGTTGCTAACCAGATCAGAGACCTTGGTAACACTGACATGAAGAAGAACCTACCAGAACGCTCCTTTTTGTATATTCCAAAGCAATGCAGTTAACAATAAGCATTTTCTCTTAAACCTTAATTAATCCCAGTAAGAAAAGCCCTTGATGCTGTGAAAGGGGGGGGTTATCAGACACCTGTGGGAAATGTCACACTCACAGTTTGCACTCACTCACCAATTTCAATTCTCATGTAAATGCAAGGTGTTAATCCCACCCCCCATCTCAACACCCCCACCGACCCTTTCATCTGCCTCCCAAACACTATTGCTTTGCTATTAAACACTGCAATCTAAGTTGATTGCATGCAATTCATGTCAGGGGAGTGTGATCACCAAGTGTCGGCCCATGAACACTGCAATTAGTTTTTTTACTGTGGGGAACCTTGGCACGGGGTGAGAAGCAAACAGAAGGGCTGTAGTAAACTTTGCTTCTTCACACCTGAGGGGCTGGTGGGGGGTCTGCAGAAGGGGTGTAAACCTCAGGCAGGGCTCCTGAAAATGTTTGAATTCCATTAGATGTTTCAGCAACCAGGACTGGAAAGAAGTGATCCCGATTGTCCTGATAACTCCAACTGTCATGAAGGCAGTTAGCTGTGGGCTTGCTGATGTTTCTATCAGGAGTTGTCAAGTTTCCTAGGAAGCAGCCCAAACTTCGGGGCATTGTGAAGTAAATGAGTTGGGTCAGCTGGTTCCAGGGAGTCCCTAGCAGCTTTTAGATCTGAGATCAAATAGCACCATTATATACTCTTCCCTCTTCGTGAGACGTTTTCCAAACTTAGGTTTGGAGTCTTCTTAAATCACGGCAGACTTAGTTAAAGATAAAGGTCTAAATTATTAACTTTATTTGTTACATGTGCATCGAAACATTGAAATATAGAGTGAAAGAAATTCGCCATTTTGCATCAACGACCAACACAGCCCTTCAGGGGAGACCGCAAGTGTCACTATGCTTCCAGCACCCGCAAACTACCAACCAACTGACCCGTTCAGCTTTGGTAAGTGGGAGGAAACTCGTGCATTCATAGGAGGAACATACAAACTCCTTACAGACCGTGGCGGGAATTGAACTGCTACACTACAGTGATGTCCATAGTGTTACAGGGCTACCACCTCCAGTGCAGGTTTGGGGGTCGCAGCAGTGTAGGGGGTACTGCACTTTTGATAAAACACTAACCGAGGTCCCAGCTGCACAAGTGGACACGAACACACCCACAAGCTATTGTTCTTCAGAGAGCGGAGTGATTTCCCGTCAACCTGGCCTACGTTACTCTTCGAAACTATAACATTAAATAATTAGCTTGTTCATCTGCCTCGTGTGATCTTAACTTGTGAAAAGAATATCTTGTGCTTCATAACTTCAGCATGTCCCAAAACATTTTAAAAATTATTCTATTTAGAGATAGAGCATCTTTCTGGGTCTTTCTAGGCCCAACAAACGTGCCGCCCAATAACACCCATGTGACCAATTAACTTATTAACCCTTTGGAAACGGATGTAAACTAGAGCACCCAGAGTAAACTCACATAGTTGTAGAGAGAAAAAAACAAATTCTTTACAGATGGCAGCAGGATTATAGTCAATAATTTGATTCTAAATGATAGTGACTATTGAAATACAAGGAACCATTGCAGTCAGCTTGTAACAGCAAGTTCTCATAGGTAGTATTGTAATAAATGTCCACATCAGCTTAGTTAAATAATTGTTGAAGGATGAGCATTATCTAATATCCTTGCTTTTCAATGAATAGTACTAATAACAAAAGAATATAAGAAAAGATAGCAACACACACACACAAAATGCTGGAGGATCTCAGCAGGTCAGGCAGCATCTATGAAAAAGAGTAAACAGTCAATGTTTCAGGCTGAGACCCTTCTTCAGGACTGAGAAGGAAGGGGGAAGATGTCTGAATAAAAAGGTGGGGAGAATGGAAAAGAGGCGAGCTGGAAGGTGATAGGTGAAGCCAGCTGGGTGGGAAAGGTCAAGGGCTGGAGAAGAATTTGATTGGAGAGGAGAGTGGGCAATAAGAGAAGGGGAAGGAAGAGGGGACCGAGGGGGAAGTAAGAGGCAGATGAGAATGAGTGAAAGGTCAGAGTGGGGAATAGAGGAGGGGGAGGTAAGGGGGGGGGTGGAAATTGGTTAACCAGAAGGAGGCACACAAACATGAGGAAATCTGCAGATGCTGGAAATCCAAATGAACACATACAAAATACCAGAGGAACTCAGCAGGTCAGGCAGCATCTATGGAAAAGAGTAAACAGTCGACGTATTGGGCCGAGACCCTTCTGCAGGACATTTTGTGTGTGTCACTGGAAGGAGAAGTCTGGTTGGAGGCTACCCAGATGGAATATAAGGTGTTGCTCGTCCATCCTGAGGGTGGCCTCATCTTGGCACAAGGGGAGGCCGTGGATCAACATATCCCAACAGGAGTGGGAGTCAGAGTTAAAATGTTTGGCCACCAGAAGTCCCGCTCATGGCGGATGGTGCAGAGGCGCTCGACGAAGCGGTCCCCCAATTCACGACGGGTCTCGCCAATGTAGAGGAGGCTGCATTGGGAACACCGGACACAGTAAACAACCGCAGCAAATTTAGAGGTGAAGCGTTCTCTCACCTGGAAGGACTGTTTGGGGCCCTGAATGGAGGTGAGGGAGGAGGTGAATGGGCAGGTGTAGCACTTTGGCAGCTTGCAGGGATAAGCGCCTGGAGGGAGATTAAAGGGGAGGAACAAATGGACAAGGGAATCACAGAGGGAATGATCTCTGCAGAACTCAAGAGGGGGGTGGGAAGTAAAGATGTGTTTGGTGCTCTCTCCTGGCTGCTCCACTATTCAATAAGATCATGGCTGATCTTAGTTCCTCATAGGCAGTTTCCTGACACTAATCTCAGTCCTCTTTAATCCATCAATATCCTAAAGCCCATCAGTCTTCTCTTCAGTGACTGAACCTCCATAGCCCACTTCAGTAAAAATTCCAACAATTCACCACTCACATTCAGATTCCGATTTATTTATCTCACGTACACTGAAGTGGATATTGAAATGCATCATTTGCCTCAGCAATGTGCTTGGGTCAGCCCACAGGTGTCACCAAACATTCCAGCGCAAACATAGCACGGCCATAATTTTCAGCAGAACAACGCAACACTACAACCTACAAGCAACAAATGACAAAACAACATCAGCGAAACAAGCATCACCCCTCCCTCCCTCTCGTTCACTCGCGTACACAGTCCTCCAACCCCACACAGGCCATCTTCGACCTTCAGCCTCCACTGGACCCACAGACTTTGGGCCTTTGACTTCCCCGGTGGACTCACAGAGATTCAGAGTCAGGCCATCGGGCCTCAACTTTGGGCTTCAATCTTTGGTTCCCCTTTAGGTGAAGAAACTTCTCTCTGCCCTTGAATGGCTGAACCCTTTGAATCTGAGACTCCTGGTTCCAGATAATCCACCCAGTGAAACATCATCCCAGCAGCTACCTTGCAAGTCCATAAGAAGTATACATGTTTCAATGAGATTACTGCTCATTCTTCTAAATCCTAGCGAGTGACTGGCCCAAAATGCTTAACCTCTCCTCATTCACCAAACCCATCATCCCAGAAATTAATCTAGTCAATCTCTGCTACACACCCTCCATCACAATTATATCTTTTCACTAGCCTCAAGGACACCCACTATCAAGGACACCTTCAAAAGCAATGCCTCAAAAAGGTAGCATTTGTCGTTAAGGAGTCCCATCACCCAGGGCACGTGCTCTTCGCATTGCTACCATCAAGGAGAAAGTACAGGAGCCTGAACACATAAATGAACATTTTAGGAACAGCTTCTTCCCCATTACCAGCAGGTTTCTGAATGGACAATGAACCCACATACACCAGGTTGGTTGGTTGTCCATTGTGTCTGATGATGACAGGGAATCTGTTCAGTGGAGGTTTTAAAGTGGAAAAGCAGTTGCACTGGGGGCAGTTCCACTCTCTTGACCTCAGAAGTCCAGGTCCAGTGGTATGAACAAGCGTCACCAACTGGGGTCTTCCCTGGTTTCGTGAATGACCGTGACGTCTTCCTGTGCTTTGTCGTGCCCTTCGCTCTCCGTGAAGCCTTGCAGAGCCGCCTTCCTGGCCGTTGGATCTCACTGTAGATCCCATTGGCCTTTGCATGCTGGGTGTGAGGCCCGCCAGCTACCCTCACCTCATTTAGCCCGCCTGTCGACGCGGTGGCTACAGTCGCATGCAAGTAGCTACTCGGTGAGAGCTGAGTGTCCGGTGGGGACCGAAGGTGAGTGAGCTGCCCCAGAACGGACACGACAAACCCCTTCACACAGGTTCTACCCCTCCCTGGACACCCCATTCGCCCCCACCCATGTACACTACCTCACTATCTTGGGGGGTTTTGCTCTCATTTTGCACGTTGTTTAATTTAATTACATATATTTATAGTTTTTTACTGTGTATTGCAATGTACTGCTGCCACAAGACAACGACTTTTGTGAATATGCCAGAGATATTAAACCTGATTCCGAGGCATCACGCCTTCCTTATCACCTGGCTTCACCTATCAGCTGTCAATTTGCATTCCTTCCCCTCCGTCCACCTTCTTAATCTGGTTTCTGTCCCCTTCCTTCCTCTCCAGTCCTGGGTATCACAGTTCTTTACCTCATATACACCACGTATTACTGGACATACTTGATAAGAGTGGGTTGAGGGAAAAGAATATTGTCAAGGACACTCGGAGAATGCCTTTACTCTTCTTCTGGTAGATCTGATTGAAGAAGAATTTCAAGCAAGCATTACACTATTCAAAAATATCCTTTCAACTCTTTGGATGATATACTGCAGGATACACGCTGGACACTGTGAAATAAATAGATCTCAGAACCATGAATGAGGTTGTATGTTGCTACATCCATTTGAAACTAATAGTACAATGTACAGAACATGAAACAAGCCCTCAGTTTGACTTGAAAGAAAGCCTATTCTGCATGACATCCTTCTCTCAGTACTGCACTGGGAGCAGAGACCAAGGTTAAATGGTCAATTAGCCATATGGCATCCATAGAAAAGAGAAAAATTTGACATTTCGGACCGAGACCCTTCATCGGGACAGTTTTACTCTTTTCCATAGATGCTGCCTGGCCTGCTGAGTTCCTTCAGCATTTTGTGTGTCTTGTTCAGGATTTCCAGCATTTGCAGATTTCCTTGTATTTGTTAAATAGTCAATTTCTTGGTTTGGCAAGCTAGTCTTCCCTATGAACATAACATCACAGGATCAGTAAACCTATAAAATAAAATAAGTTTGCCTTCTACTTTTTGTTTTGTCCTGACGAAGGGTCTCAGCCCGAAACGTCGACAGGGCTTCTCCTTATAGATGCTGCCTGGCCTGCTGTGTTCCACCAGCATTTTGTGTGTGTTGTTTGAATTTCCAGCATCTGCAGATTTCCTCCTGTTACCTTTTGTTATTCTTGCCATTGGAAACGAGTATATGCCAAGTGGTCCAGATGAAGGGACTCAACCCAAAATGTTGACCGCCCATTTCTATCTATAGATACTGTTTGATCTGCCCAGGACAGAAAGGTCTACAGAAGGTGGTGGCTACAGCCTGCCCATCCCAGGCAAAGCCCTCTACACCATTGAGCACATTCAATAGGAGAGCTGCCACAAGAAAATAGCATCCATCGTCACGGGACCCCGACCATCCAGGCCATGCTCTCCTCTCACTACTACCGCTGGGCAGCAAGTACAGGAGCCTTCAATTCTACACCACCAGGTTCAGGAGCAGTTATTACCCTTCAGCCAGCAGGCTCCCGAACCAGTGTGGATAACCTCACTCACCTCAACTCTGAACTGAGTCCACAACCTACAGACTCACTTTCAGTGACACGGCAACTCATGTTCTCGGTTTTATTGATTGATTGAGATATGTCACCGGATAGCCCTTCCGACCCTTCAAACCGTGCTGCCCATCAATCCCCCGATTTAATCCTAGACTAATCACAGGACAATTTAAAACGGCCAATCAATCTACTAACCAGTCCATCTTTGGACCGTGGGAGAAGCATCTGGAGGAAACCCACACAGTCAAGGGAAAAACGGACGAACTCCTTACAGACAGCGACAGGAATCGAACCCTTGTTGTCAGTGCTATCTTACCACTACGCTACCATGCACCCTTTTTATTATTATTTGTACGCTTTGTCTTCTTTCGCGCATTGGTTGTTTGTCAGTCTTTGTTTACAGTCTGTCATAAATTCTATTGTATATCTTTATTTTTCCAGTAAATGTCTGCGTGAGAATGAATCTCGAGGTAGTAAATAGTGACGTATAATGCACTCTGGTGTCAAAATGGTTGGTGTGCTTCGTCTAGTGTGGTGGTGTAGTGGGTAGTGTTTGTCACTGTCACTTTCAGCTTCCACCACTGGCTAGCAGTCTTGCGAAAAGGAGAGCTGAATGAGTAAATCTCTCCCTGCCAGTAGATAGCCTCTCCAACAGCAAGCTTCACTTAATGCCTTCTCGCTGGTGATACATGGAAACTGGGCTCCTTTCGGAACTACAGAGGAGGTCTGGCCCGGCCCACCGGTGTGTGGACACACCCTGGTACTCATGTACCAGATCCCCGGCCATGGGTAAATAACCCCACTGCCTTGTGGGCAGCCTTGGGAGAGACGATGGCTACGGGAGTAAACTCAGACGGCAAATCTGGAGTGGAGCCCCTAAGGGGGCTGGACATCATTGAACATCCTTCCGGCAGCCAAGATGGTGACAAGTGTATTAGAACCATAGAACATTACAGCACAGAAACAGGCCTTTTGGCCCTTCTTGGCTGTGCCGAACCATTTTTCTGCCTAGTCCCACTGACCTGCACCTGGCCCATATCCCTCCATACACCTCTCATCCATGTACCTGTCCAAGTTTTTCTTAAATGTTAAAAGTGAACCCGCATTTACAACTTCATCTGGCAGCTCATTCCACACTCCCACCACTCTCTGTGGGTAGAAGCCCCCCCCCCTAATGTTCCCTTTAAACTTTTCCCCTTTCACCCTTAACCCATGTCCTCTGATTTTTTTCTCCCCTAGCCTCAGTGGAAAAAGCCTGCTTGCATTCACTCTATCTATACCCATCGTAATTTTATACACCTCTATCAAATCACCCCTCATTCTTCTATGCTCCAGGGAATAAAGTCCTAACCTATTCAACCTTTCTTGGTCACTCAGTTTCTCAAGTCCCAGCAACATCCTTGTAAACCTTCTCTGCACTCTTTCAACCTTATTAATATCCTTCCTGTAATTCGGTGACCAAAACTGCACACAATACTCCAAATTTAGCCTCACCAATGCCTTATGCAACCTCACCATAACATTCCAACTCTTATACTCAATACTTCGATTTATAAAGGCCAATGTACCAAAAGCTCTCTTTACTACCCTATCTACCTGTGATGCCACTTTTAGGGAATTTTGTATCTGTATTCCTAGGTCCCTCTGTTCTACTGCACTCCTCAGTGCCCTGCCATTTACCTTGTATGCTCTACCTTGGTTTTTCCTTCCAAAGTGCAATACCTCACACTTGTCTGTAATAAACTCCGTCTGCCATTTGTCGGCCCATTTTTCCAACTGGTCCAGATCCCTCTGCAAGCTTTGAAAACCTTCCTCACTATCCATCACACCTCCAATCTTTGTATCATCAGCAAATTTGCTGATCCAATTTACCACATTATCATCCAGATCATTGATATAGATGGCAAATAACAATGGACCCAGCACTGATCCCTGTGGCACACCACTAGTCACAGGCCTCCACTCAGAGAAGCAATCCTCCACTACCACTCTCTGACTTCTCCCATTGAGCCGATGTCTAATTCATAAGCTTTCCTTTGGACTCCACTGGTGAGGCCGAGAGGGGGATCTTGACAACTGGGCATCACCATACCTCTCTCCCAGGCTTCTGATGATGATCACTGTCACCCGTTGTCCTTCAAGACAGATGGATGCCAACCAACCACCAACGTACTTTGACTTTGCATTTGTCTAGTTCTTCGTTGCTCCATATTCAAGCATCTGCAGCCTCCTCTATGTCAGGAATAAAAGTGTGCAGTTTTTTAGTATTCAATTCTAAAATGAGACAGTCTGAGAACCACTGGCACTGCAACAGGACCATGTAGGATGGGAGAACGTGTAAAGGAAGGGCCAAGAAGCCAACAACCATGTCATGGTGCAATAGCCAAATCACCCAGGGATTGCACTACCATTTGCAACACCGCAGAAGGATTTCATTGATTGTGAAGATACATAGACTATCCCGAAAGAAACTACAGTTGACTCTCAATTATCCAGCAACTAATTGTTTTTTTTTTGCTTCTGGTTAAGATGGCGTCGAGCTAGAATGTCCATTGTTGTCATGGCCCAGACGTAGTTGACACACTGGGTGTGTGAGTGGGATGGGAAAGGGGCGTTTTACTGTTGTTGTTGGTGTTGCTGCTTGTGTTGTTTTCTGAACATAACGGGCATGCTGCAGCTAGAGTGGAACCAGAATGTGTGGCGACACTTGCGCCTATGCCCAGCACATCGTTGGGTGTACTGGTTGTTACTGCAAACAAATCGCCGAATACTGAAGTTGGGCTAACTGGCCTAGAATTTCCTTTTTTTTTTTGCCTCCCTCCCTCCTTAAAGAGTTGAGTTTTCATTTGCAATTTTCTAGTGCCCTGGAACCATCTAGTGATTGTTGAATGATCTTTACTGATGCCTCCGCACTCTCTTCACCACCTCTTTCAGAACCCTGGTGTGTAGTCCATCTGGATCAGGTGACCATATCTAGTTGGTGCGCCAGGTGCAAGGCAGAGTTTGTTAAGCTTATTTTTAAAGCTGTTTCAAAAACATTGCACAGAGCTCGATTTATGTTTCTTAAGCTATTTTGATAGCTTTTTTTCAAATATTTGTCTATAAGTACGTCGGAGTAGTTAGCCAGGTAACCTGCTGTATTGTACAAAAGCCCGAAGTCCTGTACCATCCACTTCAAGAACAACTATATTCAAAAAGAATTGCCATTTGTTTCTTGAACTAATCAGAAAACCCTAATCACTGTAGTTTAGTAACTCTATGGCCACTTTGATCACATCGTTGTAAAAGGGATTTTGCTAGTTAGTTCTAATTGTATGCTTTCTTGTAAACATTATCATTTATATTGAATTTATGCAAATTCATTGTTGTTTTATTCAGTTTGGAACAAGAACTCAATGTTTCCATGTTCAAGGAAGACCAAAGCAGCAGTTACTGGAGATACTCAGAGTTCAGAGAGGAGCAGTGTTGAAATTTATCCTTAGGTGAAACGTTTTTGGCCTGAAATGTTACCTCTGTGTGTGTCCACGTGTGCGAGTTGGTGGGTGGGAAGGAGGGAGAAATGGACGTTGTTTCATTGTTGTTGCTTGTGTTGTTCTGCTGAACATTGTGGACATGGTATGCTGACACTGGGATGTGTGGTGACACTTGCAGTCTGCTCCCAGCACGTCCTTAGGTAGTGTTGGCTGTTAACACAAGTGACACATTTCAATGTAAGTTTCGATATATGTGTGAGAAATGAATCTGGTTGTGAATCGGTGTTGTGAATGCTGCTTATAGGATGCTATGTGCTTGTGATGCTGCTGCGGCTAAGTTTTTCATTGCAACTATGCAATGTACATATGTACTTGTCCATATGACAATAAGCTCAACTTTGACTTTATATGACCATGCATTCACTCAGCATAAGTGCAGCCTGAGCAAGCAGATGCTGTACAGTCAGGTTTCATTTTGCTCCTTCATCGTCCTACAACAAGATGGTCTTTGTGCTTATTTCTTGTTCCACTGTCAGAAAGCAGGTCAAATGTAGGTGCCTGGAAAGTAATGCACAGCCAGTCCTCAACGGTCCCAGTGTCAATGCTTTCACTTTCAGCTGTTGAGTGAACCAACTTCTCACCTCTACAATGACCTTATCCGGTATGGTTGGTTTCATTGCACTGTCTCCTCCAGTCACTTCACAAATCACACCCACAACTGAGTTCCGAAAAGAGTTCCAGATCTTTTCCCAAACAAGAGAAAATCTGCAGAAGCTGGAAATCCAAGCAACGCACACAAGTTGCTGGAGGAACTCAGCAGGCCAGGCCGCATCTATGGAAAAGAGTACCGTTGCCATTTTGGGCAGAGACCCTTCAGCAGGAATGGAATGCGTTTCCTTTCATTTCAGATCTATGAATCACTCTCTGGTCTATATCTTGGAGTAGACAGCAACACATAAAATGCTGGAGGAACTCAGCCCTGAGGAAGAGCCCAGACACTAACTATCCATTTCCTTCCGTAGGTGCTGCCCGACCCATTGACTTCCTTCAGCATTTTGTGTGTTGCCCCAGATCTCCAACATCTTCAGTGTTTCATGTGCCTTGGGTTGCACAGAGTACAGCACCATTATCAAATTCTTCAGACCATGAATTCTAAAACCCAGAAATCTTGAATGCTTGAAAGGATTAAACCCTTCAAAACCTTTTTTGTTCTTCCACAGTACTCTCCAGTGTGGTGTTCTTTTCTAAAGTCTACCTGAAGGCACATTTTGTTCTAAGTGGGTATCATTCAGCCACGTTCTCATGTAGTGCCTGAAAGCAGCCACAACCTTTAGCCAAATGTCCCAATCAGAAATAATCCCCAAGCATAGCCACTGCTTTATACATTCTCTGCTTTTAAAACTAACTTTCCCAGTTCTGATAGATAGATAGATAGATACTTTATTCATCCCCATGGGGAAATTCAACTTTTTTCCAATGTCCCATACACTTGTTCTGACGAAGGATCTTTGACCTGAACTCTGAATTGTGCGGCTGCAAGTGTAGCTCTTTCTCCCCTTGCTTGACAGGATTCAGATTCATTTCTCACATGTATATCGAAACTTACATTGAAATGTGTCACTTGTGTTAACAGCCAACACTACCTAAGGACGTGCTGGGAGCAGACTGCAAGTGTCACCACACATCCCAGTGTCAGCATACCATGTCCACAATGTTCAGCAGAACAACACAGGCAACAACAACGAAACAACCCCCGTTTCTCCCTCCTTCCCACCCACCAACTCGCACACGTGGACACACACAGAGGTAACATTTCAGGCCAAAGACGTTTCACCTAAGAATAATTTCAACACTGCTCCTCTCTGAACTGTGGAGTATCTCCAGTAACTGCTGCTTTCATCTTCCTTGAACATGGAAACATTAAGTTCTTGTTCCAAACTGAATAAAAAAAACAATTAATACACATAAATTTAATATAAATGATACACAATTTTTACAAGAAAGCATACAATTAGAACTAACACAACGAAAATCCCTTTTGGTGCAAAGTGGTCGTAGAGTTACTAAACTGCAGCGATTAGGGTTTTCTGATTAGTTCAAGAAGCAAATGACAAATCTTGAATATAGTTGTCCTTGAACTGAATGGTGTATGACTTTGACCAGCAACCAATCAGCATCTGGGATTGATTAGTAAGAACTAATTAAAGGAAGGCAGGGTCAAGCACAGTGGCTGTCATCTGAGTGGACAGAGTCAGAGTGATGATCTTGAGGCTCTAGCTCTTCGAGGCTTCAGTCCGAGAAAGAAAAGGAAAGAAAAGCTCAAGTTTTTTTTCATTATCTTTCTATCTGCTCAGCTAGGGACGGTACGGATGTCGGGGAGGGTAGTGAAATACTCCTCTTGCGAGATGTGGGAAGGCAGGGACATCTTCAGTGTCCCTGACGACTACAACTGCAAGAAGTGCATCCAGCTGCAGCTCCTAACAAACCCTGTTAAGGAATTGGAACTGGAACTGGATGAGCTCTGGATCATTCAGGAGGCTGGAGGTGATAGATACATAGAGAGTAGTTACACCCAAGGTGCAGGACACAAGAAACTGGGTGACATTCAGGAAGGGGTAAGGGTTAAAGAGCCAGTGCAGAAGACCCCTGTGGCCATACTCCCTCAACAACAGGTATATTACTTTGGATACTGTCGGGGGGTGGTTGGCAATGACCTAACAGAGGAGAGTCACAGTGGTTGGATCTCTGGCACTGAGTCTGCCTCCGAGACACAGAAGGGGAGGGGAGAGGTGTTGGTGAAGAGGCACGCTGTGGTGATAGGGGATTTGTTAGTTAGGGCAACAGACAGAAGGTTCTGTGGGCGAGAACAAGATTCTCCAAGATTCCTCTCAGATGCCAGGGTCTGGGATATCTCGGATCAAGTCCTCATCAATCTTGTGGGAGGGTGAACAGCCAGAAGTTGTGTTCTATGTAGGTACCAATGACATGGGTAGGCAGAGGGAGTTCAGGGAGTTAGGTGCTAAGTTAAAAGGCAGGACCTCCTGGGTTGGAATCTGTGGATTGCTACCTGTGCCACGTGCTAGTGAGGCTAGAGCCATGAAGATTATACAGTTTAATACATGGCTAATGAGTTAGTATAGGAGGGAGGGCTTAAGATTTTTGTATCATTGGGCTCTCTTCCAGGGAAGGTGGGACCTGTACAGAAGGGTTGGTTTGCACCAGAACTGGAGGGGGGCTAATATCTTAGCAGGAAGGTTTGTTAATGCTGCATGGTGGGGTTTAAACTAGAATCGCAGGGGGATGGGAACCAGAGTGCCAGAACAGTTAGTGGAGAGGCAGATGTTGGTAAGAACTCAGACAAAGTTAGGAATCAAAACGTTGAACATGGTGCGATTAGTGTCCTGAGCTCTGTATACTTCAATGCAAGAAGTATCGTAGGAAAGGCAGCTATTAGTGCTGAAGATGAGGTAACTGGTTTACAAACAGAGGCAATGTGTAGTGAGGAGAAGCTGTTGAGAGTACAAAATTGAAATCAACAGGATGAGTTACAATGTAAAAGGCAGACAAAATTGAAAAGGATGAATTACAGGACTGAAGGTGTTGTATCTGAATGTGCGCAGTATATGGAATAAGGTTGATGAACTTGCAGCACGTTGCAGATTGCCAGGCGTGACATTACAGGCATCACTGAATCATGTATCGAAAGCACAGGTGGGAAGGCAAAGGGGGCGGCATTGCTCTGCTGGTAAGAAATGAAATCAAATCACTAGAAAGAGGTGACATAGGGTCGGAATCATTGTGGATACAGCTAAGGAACTGCAAGGGTAGAAAAGACCCTGATGGGAATTCTGTACAACCCCCAAATAATATTAAGGATGTGGCTTACAAATTACAACGGGAGATAGAAAATGCATGCCAGAAGGGCAATGTTACAATAGTCAAGGGGGACTTCAATATCAGTTTGGTGTTGGATTACAGGAGGGGGAATTTCTAGAGCGCCTATGAGATGGCTTTTTAGAGCAGCTCCTGGTCGAGGATCAGCCATTCTGGATTGGGTGTTCTGCAATGAACAGGAATTGATTAGAGAACTTAAGGTAGAAGAACTCTTTGTTGGCAAGTTATCATAATACAATTAAATCCACCCTGAAATCTGAGAAGGAGAAGCTAAAGTCAGATGTATCAGTATTACAATGGAGTAAAGAGAATTACAGAGCCATGAGAGAGGAGTTGGCCAGAATTGATGGGAAAAGAACACTGGCAGGGATGATGGCAGAGCAGGAATGGCTGGAATTTCTGGAAGCAATTCGGAAGGCACAGGTTATATACATCCCAAAGAGGAAGAAGTATTCTGAAGGTAAGCTGACACAACCATGGCTGACAAGAGAAGTCAAAGCCAACATAAAACCCCAAAAAAGGGCATATAAGAGAACAAAAATTAGTGGGAAGTTACAGATTTGGAAAGCTTTCAAATACAACAGAAGGAACTTAAAAAGTAACTAAGAAGGTAAAGATGGAATCGGAAAGTAAGCTAGCCAATACTATTAAACAGGATACCAAAAGTTTCTTCAGATACATAAAGTGTAAAAGAGAGGTGAGAGTGGATATCGGACTGCTGGAAAATAATACTGGAGAGGGAGCATTGAAAATCTGTGCCACGTGCAATGTGCTGCTGGAAAACAATGCCGGAGGCGGACAATGAAATGTCCGGTGAACTGAATAAGTATTTTGCATTGTGGAAGACATTAGCAGGAAGGTGGAAGTTCCAGATGTCAGGAGGCGTGAAGAGTGTGAAGTTACCATAGCTAGAGAGAAGGTTCTTGGGAAACTGAAAGATCTGAAGGTAGATAAGTCACCTGGACCAGATGATGTACACACCAGATTTCTGAAAGAGATGGCCAAAGAGATCGTGGAGGCATTAGTAATGACTTTTCAAGAATCACTAAGTTCTGGAATGGTTCCAGAAGACTGGAATTTGCAAATATCACTCCACTCCACTCAGAAGGGAGAGAGGCAGAAGAAAGGAAACTATAGGGCAGTTAGTCTGACCTCAGTGGCTGGGAAGATGGAGTTGGTTATCAAGGATGAGGTCTCAGGGTATTTGGAGGCGCATAATAAAATAGGCCATGGTTTCCTCAAGGGAAAATCTTGCCTGACAAATCTGTTGGAGTTCTTCGAAAAAATAACAAGCAGGATAGACAAAGGAGTAACGGTTGATGTTGTTAACTTGGATTTTCAGAAGGCCTTTGACGAGGTGCCACGCGTAAGGCTGCTTAATGTACCAGCCCATGGTATTACAGGAAAGATTCTAGCATGGATAAAGCAGTGGCTGATTGGCAGGAGTCAAAGAGTGGGAATAAAGGGAGCCCTTTCATTCTGGCTGCTGGTGACTAGTGGTGCTCCACAGGGATCTGTATTGGGACCGATTCCTTTTACATTACATATTTTCCAATGATCCGGATGATGGAATTGATGGGTTTGTCGAAAGGTTTGCAGGCGATATGAAGGTAGGTGGAGGGGCAGGTAGTTTTGAGGAAATAGGGAGGCTACAGAGGACTCAGAGAGATTAAGAGGATGGGCAAAGAAGTGGCAGATGGAAGTGTATGGTCATGCACTTTAGTGGAAGAAACAAAAGGGTTGACTATTTTCTAAATGGAGAGAAAATACAAAAAACTGTCATGCAAGGGAACTTGGGAGTCCTCGTACAGGATTCCCATAGGGTTAATTTGCAGATTGGGTCTGTGATGAGGAAGGCAAATGCAATGTTAGCATTCATTCATCATGGAAATATTGTGCAATGATTTGGAAACATTTAAATAAGCTTAGAAAACTCTGCCTTTCGCCCATAGCACCATGTCAACTAGATATGGTCACCTGGTCCAGATGGACGACACTGCAGGTTTCTGAAAGATGTTGCTGAAGAGATCACGGAGGCATCAGTAATGATGCTGGAAAGGTTCCAGGGGACTGGAAAATTTCAAATGTCACTCAATTCTTTAAGAAGGGAGGGAGGCAAAATACAGGAAATTATAGGCCAGTTAGACTTGATTTCAGTCATCTGGAAGATGTTCAACATAAAATAAGCCAAAGTCATCATGCTTTCCTTAAGGGAAAATCTTGCCTGACAAATCTGTTGGGATTCTTTGAAGAAATATCAAGAGGGATAGACAAAGGAGAGTCAGTGGATGTTGTTGACGTGGATTTCAGAAGGCCTTTGACAAGGTGCTGCACTTGAGGCTGCTAAACAAGAACTCATGGAATTACAAGAAAGGTACTGTCATGGATAGAAGATTGGCCGACTGGTAGAAGGCAAACAGTAGGAATAATGGGGGCCTTTTCTGCATAGCTGCCTGTGACCAGTGATGGTCAGTGATGGGACCACTTTCTTTGATGCTATATGTCAATGATTTGGATGTGGAATGGATGGCTTTTTGGCCAAGTTTGCAAATGATGCAAAGATAGATGGAGGGGTGGAGAATCTGCAGAAGGATTTAGACAGTTTTGGAGAATGGGCAAAAATGAGGCAGGTGGAATACAGTGCAGGGAAGTGTATGGTCATGCATTTTTATAGAAGGAATACAAGCATAGACTATTTATCAAATGGGGAGAAAAATTGAGAAATCAGAGGTGCAAAGCGACAGGAGTTCTTGTGCAGGATTCTCTAAAGGTTAACTTGCAGGTTGATTCAGTGGTAAGAAGCAGAGTTAGGCCACGTTAGCATTAATTTTGAGAGGACTAGAATATAAAAGCAAGGATGTAATGCTGAGGCTTTATAAAGCATTGGAGTAGTTTTATGCTCCTTGTAAAGAATGTACTGGCATTGGAGACGGCCCACAGGAGATCCATCAAAACGAAAGGGTAAATGTATGAGGAGCACTTGATGACTCTGGGTCTGTCATCATTGGAGATTGGAAGAGTGGGGGGGGGGTTGGAATCTCATTGAAACCTATCAAATATTGTAAGGTCTAAATAGAGTGGATGTGGAGAGAATGTTTTCTATAGTGGAGGAGTCCAGAACAAGAGGGCACAGCCTCAGAACAGTGAAGAACACAGCCTTTAGAACAGAGAAGAGGAGGAATTCCTTTAGCCAGGAGATGGTAAATTTGTGGAATTCCTTGCTATGGACAGCTGTGGAGACTAAGTCATTGGGTATACTGTATTTAAAGCAGAAGTTAATAGGTCAAGTCAAGTCACTTTTATTGTCATTTCGACCATAACTGCTGGTACAGTACATAGTAAAAATGAGACAACATTTTTCAGGACCATGGTGTTACATGATACAGTGCAAAAACTAGACTGAACTACGTAAAAAAAAACAACACAGAGAAAGCTACACTAGACTACAGACCTACACTGGACTGCATAAAGTGCACAAAAACAGTGCAGGCATTACAATAAATAATAAACAGGACAATAGGGCAAGGTGTCAGTCCAGGCTTCGGGTATTGAGGAGTCTGATAGCTTGGGGGAAGAAACTGTTACATAGTCTGGACATGAGAGCCCGAATGCTTCGGAGCCTTGATTCTTGATTAGTAAGCATGTCAAAGATTACAGAGAGAAGGCAAGAGAATGGAGTGGAGAGGGATAATAAATTACCCATGATAGAATGGTGGAGCAGACTCAATGGGCTGAATGGCCTAATTCTACTTATGATCTTATGATCTTTTCAAAGTTCAAAGTACATTTTTTATCAAAGCATGTATACTTTACACAACCTTGAGATCTGTCTCCTCACAGGCAGCCACAAAACAAAGAAACCCAAAAGAACTCATTAAAAAAAAGAATGCAATCAAACACCCAACGTGCAGAGAAAAAAAATCATATCATGCAAACAATACAAGTAAGCAAATAGCATTCAGAATGGAAGTTTTACGAAAGCGAATCCAGAGACACAAAGCCAGACATTACTGCAGCCAGAGCAGGCCACAGGTTCAATTCAGCACGAGCCGATCACATGTCACAGAGCAGTGAATAGAACTGGCTAGTTCCTCACTTACAGTCCCAACACCCTGACCTTTTCAATCAGGCCCAGTGTTTTAATCATCCAAACATCAGGTTGTTCTTTGCTCTCGGACCGCTCGGGGGCCTGCACCCTGCCACCACAATTCCCCCCAAATTTTCCAATTAGGTTTGGCACTTAAATCAAACAAACCTCTGGTCTTCTGTTTTCTGAAATATACAGTACACAGATAAAGCTGCTTCCTGTAATATACACACAGATAATACTGCTTCCTGTAATAGACACAGAGAATTCTGTTTCCTGTAATAGACAGAGAATTCTGCTGCCTGTAATATACACAGAGAATGCTGTTTCTTGTAATATACACAGATAATGCTGCTTCCTGTAATAGACACAGAGAATTCTGTTTCCTGTAATATACACATGGAATTCTATTTCCTGTAATATATACAGTGAATGCCGTTTCCTGTAATATACACAGAGAATTCTGCTTCCTGTAATAAACACACACAGAATTCTGTTTCCTGTAATAGACACAGATAATGCTGTTTCCTGTAATAGACACAGATAATGCTGTTTCCTGTAATATTCACAGAGTATGTTGTTTCCTGTAATATACGCAGACTATTCTGTTTCCTGTAATATACACACAGAATTCTGTTTCCTGTAATATACACAGAGAATTCTGCTTCCTGTAATAAACACACACAGAATTCTGTTTCCTGTAATATACACAGAGGATGCTGATTCATGTAATATACACAAAGAATGCTGTTTCCTGTAATATACACACAAAATTCTGCTTCCCGTAGTATACACACAGAATTCTGCTTCCTGTAATATACACAGATTGCTGTTTCTTGTAATATACACAGAGAATGCTGCTTCCTGTAGTATATGCAGAGAATTCTGTTTCCACATGGAGGGAACATACAAACTCCTTGCAGACAGCTGTGGGATTTGAATGTGATCGGGGATTGTTGGATTGTAATGCATTTTGTTAACCACTACGCTACCATAACCAGGAGCTCAATGACTATACTCAAACACTGCTGAACATATTGAAGTGGTTGCAGCAATGAAACAGCAATAAGAACGGGATTCAGAAGCACGATGTATAGGCAATGGGGACGAGGTCCCGGAGCATGGTGTGCAAACCTGGTGAAAACGACCAGACTGCTGAAACAATGCAGATTGTCAGACTACTTTCAATAGTTCAATGTCAGAGAATGTATACAGATACAACCTGAAATCCTTACCCTTCACAGACATCCACAAGAAAATCCCCAAGGAATGAATGACAGGAAACATTAGAAACCCGAAGACCCCCCCCCACCCCGCTTCCCATGCACAAGCAGCGGCAAAGCATCATCCCTCCTCCCACTTGCTCCAGCAAAAAAGCATCAACCTCTCCCACCACCCACCACGCAGGCCATAGCAAGCCGCCAAAGTCCATGATCTATAGTCCATCAAAACCTACTGTTCCTCCCAACAGCCCGACATCCCAAAGAGCCCTGGTTAAATGTAATGGCCGTGTGGCAGTTAGCACATCATTTAAAGGAACAGTGACCACTGATCAGGGTTCAGTTCCTGGCACTGTCTGTAAGGAGTTTGTACGTTCTCCCGGAATCCACCTAGGTTTCCTCTGGGTGTTCCGGTTTTCCGAAGACGCGTGGGTAGGGTCAGAGATTCGCGGGCGTGCTATGTTGATGCCGGAAGCTTGCATGCAGCTCAGCACAATCCTTGCTGATTTGATTTGACTGGTCACGTACTGAAGACCTGCACTGAGACCAAGGGGCCGGTGTGTTCACTGAGATCTTTAACCTCTCGTTTCAAAGCAGGCGTCAATTATACCAGAGCCCAAGAAGAGCGTGGTGACCTGCCTCAGTGACTATCATCCAGTAGCACTTACATCCACAGCGATGAAGTGTTTTGAGAGGTTAATGATGAAACATATCAACTCCTGCCTGAGAGAAAACTTGGATCCACTCCAGTTTGCCTACCGGAGCAATTGGTCCACAGCAGATGCTATCTCATTGGCTCTTCGCTCAGTTCTGGAACATCTGGTCAGCAAAGATGCATACACCAGGATGCTCTTAATTGACTACAGCTCAGCATTCAGTACCATCGTCCCCTCAAAACATCCCCTCCAAGACCTTGGTCTCAATACCTCCTCTGTAATTGGATCCTGGATTTCCCAACTTGTAGATCCCAGTCAGTTTGGATTGGCAAAGACATCTCCACGACCTCCATCAGCACAGGTGTACCACAAGGCTGTGTGTTTAGCCCCCTGTTCCACTCACTTTACACCTACAACAGTGTGGCTTGGCACAGCTCCAACACCATATTCTAGTTTGCTGATGACACCACTGTTGTGGGCTGTATCAAAGTTGGGTGATGAATCAGCATACAGGAGGGAAATAAGACAATTTGGCTGAGTGGTGTCAATGCAACAACCTCTCACTGAATGTCAGTAAGACCAAGGAACTGATTGTAATCTTCAGAAGAGGGGAACCAGAGGTCCTTGAGCCAGTCCTCTTCAGAGGATCAGAGGTGAAAAAGGTTAGCAACTTTAAATTTCTGGGTGTTATTATTTCAGAGGATCTGTCCTGTGTAATTGCAAGGAAAACACAGCAGCACCTCTATTTCATTAGGAGTCTGCGGAGATCCAGCATGACTTTGACAAACTTCTATAGATGTGTAGTGGAGAGTGTATGGCCTAGTATGGTATCACCAATGCTGTTGAATGGAAAATCCTACAGAAGGCAGTGGATTCGGCCCAGTACATCACGGGTAAAGCCCTCCCGACCATTGAGCACATCTACATAAAACACTGTCGTAGGAAAGCAGCATCCATCATCAGAGATCCCCACCACCCGTGACATGATCTCTTCTCGCTGCTGCCATCAGGTAGAAGGTACAAGAGCCTCAGCCTCACACCACCAGGTTCAAGAACATTTACCACCCACCAACCATCAGGCGATTGAATAAAAGGGGACAACAACACTCATTTGCCCCATCATTTGAGATGTTCCCACGAACAATGATCTCACTTTAGGGACTCTTTACCTGATTATCTCATGTTCTTGTTATTTATTGTTATTTATATTTGCATTTACACAGTTTGTTGTCTTCTGCACTCTGGTTGATCTTTCATTGATCCTATTTTAGTTACTATTCTAGAGATTTGCTGAGTATGCCCACAGGAAAATGAATCTCAGGGCTGGTGACATATATGTACTTTGATAATAAAATTTTATTTTATACTTTGAACTTTGATGCAAATGATGCATTTGACTGTAAGTTTCAATGTTTCAATGTACATCTGACAAATAAAGCTGACCTTTCAAAAGCAATGTGACATTTATTATTGTAAATATAGCCTGTAAATACTCTGCCGGGCACTTTCTAATCCACTGCAATACACGTTTAATTGTTAATGTAGGATGAGGTGAGCGGAGTTTGGGTCTGCAGAAGTTTGTTGCTGGCTCGGGCAACCAGAGTGAAGGGCTAGAATGAGTTCACACCTCTCGCAGAGAGTGAAACAATCAACACAAGACAACTCTCATCGCCAAACCAGATCACAACTTCCCAGCAGATTTAATGACATGAAAATGATTCTCTCTCTGTGGAATGACACATCTAGAGAACTTATTTGCTAAAACATTTTCACAGCTAGTGCCATGCTGACCTTAATTAGCACCTGTTAGATACTGTTCCCACTTTACCACTGATTCAGTTACCTCTAACTGATTGCACCACTGATGTGGATTGAGTTTGCGTTAGTGCAATCGCTCGACTCAAGTATGGTATTCTCCTAAGGGATTGTCAATTGTCGTGTCTTCAGTTGGCTGGTCCAGATGCCACGGGACTTCATTGGGGATGTTAAAGTGGATTCCCTTTATGGAGAGCTCCTGTGCATGAATTAACGTGGAGAGGCTGATGTGCGCGCGGGCAGCCACCACCTTAGGGTCAAGGTCCAGCGGCGTGGAAACGTCAGTACAGAACCACAGCAGCACAGCTCAGCTGGAGGTGACTCTGCACAACTAAAATATTACAGTGATAGAACATCACAGTAAGGCCCTTTGGCCCACGATGTTCTGCCGACCCCTTAATCTACTAATATATTTTAAAATTTAATTTTAGCGTTTATTTCGCTCCATAGATGCAGCCTGACCTCTTGAGCTCTCCCATCATTTCCTGTGTGCTGCTTAAGATTCCCAGCATCTTCAGAGTCTCTTGTGCCTAGTTTTCTGTCTTGTGTTTGAGATAGTCCCTGCAGTCAAGGGTTTGAGCCCATTCTGTAAAGTACAAAATCCGGGCTGAGGTTTCACCGTTACACTGAGGGAGTCCTGATGAAGGGTCTCGGCCCAAAATGGCGACTTTTCCCATGACTCTTTTCCCACAGATGCAGCCTGGCCTGCCGAGTTCCTCCTGTTACTTTGACTTCCAGCGTCTGTGGATTTTCTCTGGTTTGTGGTTCACCACACTGCCAGTCAATCGCTGGCTTGCAGGGTTGTCATGTGTGGAGGGATTTTACTTATTTATTTAGAACAGGCCTTTCCGACCCAAGGAGCTTTTTCTTTATTAAACAAAATATACTTTATTCAAAAATAAAATTATAAACAATAAACCATTCAATGACTTTCAATCCTTTACAACTGTTTCCATTACAGTCTTTACATTTCCACACTTTTTGCCACCCATGTGGCACTCTGTTATTCCATATTTACATACGCTTGTTTAGGGGTGTACACCCCAACCCCCTACCCCTCAACTCCTGTGGGAGAAGAACCCTAGACTGTGGTCCTTCCCCACTGGGCCCTTGCGGTGGCTGCACCAAGTTTGAGTGCGTCCCTCAGCACGTACTCCTGCAGCCGAGAATGTGCCAGTCGGCAGCATTCCCCCATGGACATCTCCGTGTGCTGGTAGACCATCAAGTTTCGGGCTGACCAAAGAGCGTCTTTGACCGAGTTGATGATCTGCCAGCCGCACCGGATGTTGGTCTCGGTGTGCGTCCCCGGGAACAGCCCGTAGATCAGAGAGTCCTCTGTTACGCAGCTGCTGGGGATGAACCTCCAACAACCCATGCACATAACCCTACCATAATCTTAGGACAATTTACAATGATCAATTAACCTACTAACTGGTACATCTTTGGAATGTGGGAGGAAACTGGAGCACCCGGAAGAAAACCATGTGTCCACAGGGAGGACGTACAAACTCCTTACTGAAGACGCTGGAACTAAACTCCAAAATCCAACACCCTGAGCTGTCATGGTGTCACACTAACTGCTATGCTAACGTGGATTGGACCTTCGAGCCTATATTCAGTAGGGTTTAAAAGCATGAGAGGGTGTGTAACTATACTCTGAAAGGTGTTGAAAGGCTGAATACTGGGAGGATGTTTCACCTGGCAGAGAGGCATTCTGAAACCAACAAGTCACAGTTTCAGGATATGGGGTAGACATCTGGGCTTGAGATGAAGAGAATTTTCTGCTGCCAGAGGGTGGAAAACCCATGAAATTCTCCACCACAGAAATCTGTGAAGTCAGCCAAGAGTATGGCCTTAATGATAGAACTGGAGCTTAAACCTACAACGTACCAATTCAAAGACATCTAAGCCAAGACATTATTCTGACTTATCAATGAACTTCTCATGTACAGAATGATCACATCACCAAGTTCAAGAGCAGCCACTTCCCTTCAACCATTCTGTTGTTGAACCAACCAGAACAACTCTAATCCAACTTTAACCACTTTGATCACCTTGCATTAAAATGGACACTTTTGTTTGTGTTCTTTCTTGTAAAAATTATGTATAATTTACGTTTAATTTATGCTTTTCTTGTAAATACTGCTTTTATGATGCTATGTGCCTGTATCACTGCTGTGTTAGTCTGCCCATTATGTCAGCCCAAATATACTCCAAATGTTTTATCTATAACAAACAGCTTTCAAAATAGATACATGAAGTGACTTAACACTGCAAGTCTATAAAGTAAAGGAACAGCCTGCCTTTAGCTGGTTTGTCCTGACAGTCCACATTCAGGCTGAATCTTCAGCTCCTTGTCTTGTGTTTGAAGGTAATCACAACGTGGGCGAGCCTTACCTGGCTCGGCTTGGTTCTCTTCAAAGCCAAAGTTGAGTTTATTGTCATTTGTACAGGTGCAATGAGAAACTAACTTGCAGCCGCATCGGATAAACAGCATTCACACGAAAAGCATAAACATAAATTATACACAATTTATACAAGAAAGAATACAATTAGAACAAAAAAAATCACAGTGCAAAATGATCACAGTGGTCAGTGTTGCTAAACTGTAGTGATTAAGGATTGTGCTAGTTGGTTCGAGAACCAAATGGTTGAAGGGAATTTGCTGTTCCTGAACCTGATGATATGGGACTTCAGGCTTCTGTACCTCCTGCCTGATGGGAGCTGTGAGGAAATGGCAAGGTCTGGATGCTGGGGATCTTTGATGACTGATGCTGCCTTCTTGAGACAATGCCTCCATTGGGGAGGGATGTCCCTATGATATATTGGGCAGAGTCTATTACTCTCTGCAGCACCCTACACTCCAGCACATTGAAATTTTTGTACCAGAAAATGATGCAGCCAAACAAGATGCTTTAACCAGTACATCTCTATAAGTTTGTTAGTGTTAGGTGACAAGCTGAAGCTCCTTAACAGAGTGCTGGACCATAGTTCTGATTACCATCCATTCCCACTTCCTTCCAGTGTCCAGATATTAATGGAGAGTCATCTGTATTATAGGGGGATCTAAATGAGAAAGCTGGCAGCGAACTCTTGAAAACTTGACTTTACAAGAATTAGAATGTGCTAAGAGCCCTAGATCGAGTGGACAACCAGAGACTTCTTCCCAGGGCAAAAATGGCTAATACAAGACGGCATAACTTTAAGGCGTTTGGAGCAAAGTACAGGGGGATGTCAGAGGTGTGTTTTTCACAGAGAGAGAGGTGGATGCACGGAACATGCTACCAGGAATGGTGGTAGCGTCAGATACATTAGGAACAGTAAACAGATTTTAAGATAGGCACATTGATGATAATAAAATGGAGGGCTAAGTGGGAGAGAAGGGTTAGATTGATCTTCTAGAGGTTAAAGGGTTGGCACAACATCATAGTCCAAAGGGCCTGTACTGTACTGTTCTGTGTTCTATGGTGTAACTCTTGAAAATAACTCTATACCCCGTAGTTGTTCTCACTAATACCATTCTTTTCCCTTGACCACTGCAGATTTTTTATTTACAAACCCACATTACATCAAATTAAATCTTTCCATTGAAAAATAAGAGCATACAATGTGCAGTCAGACACACGCAATGCTTCACATATTCGCAGTCAAATCATCTGCAACTTGCAAAATTTATTTAACATTTCTACCATTGGGGAGGATGTACAGAAACTTCAAGACCTGAACTCGATGTCTTAAGAACTCCCCTCCTCCATCAGATAGCTGAACAGTCCATGAACCCATGAACACTACCTTGTTATTCATCTTTTGCACAATCTATTTGCTTATGTAACTTATAATAATTTTACGTCTTGCCAAAAATCAACAAATTTCACAACATACAGTATATCAGTGATAATAAACCTGATTCTGATTCAATTTAACACTTATTCTGAAACCATCACATGGTCTATCAGGGTTACGTGTAGTGAAGGAGGTTTGGCGGAGGAACCAGCGTGTAGTGGCATTCTCCACACGTCCCTTGTGGGGTTACACTTGTTTTTGTGGGTCTCCTGGATCTTGGCGTCATTAGTCAGCAGCAAAAAATCATGAGTGGTGTCTACTCTGCCCAAGCTGTCAGCAATTGGCAATCAGTCGCTGGCGAAAGAGTGGTGTTGCTGAGTTGGCGAGGAACAGGACAGAGAAGGATCTACTTTAAATGATAATTTCATTAACCTTGCCTCCAGCTTCCACACTGCCCTTAAATTTCTTGGCCCATCTCTGACAAAATTTATGAGGATGTTACCAGGATTCGAGTTCAAAGTTCAAAGTAAATTTATTAGCGAAGTGCATGTATGCCACCATATACAACCCTGAGATTCAATCTCTCGCAGGCATACCCAATAAATCCATAATAGAATAAATGAAAGACGGCACTGATTTGGGTGTTTAACCAGTATGCAAAAGACAACAAACTGTGGAAATACAAAAATAAATAAATAAATAAATAAATAATAATAATAAGTAAGTACGGCAATACATTTTGAGAACATGAGATGCAGGGTCCTTGAACGTGAGTCCATAGTTGTGGGAACATTTCAATGATGAAGCAAGTGAAGGTATTTTAAAAGTCTGGTGGTTGAGGGGTGATAACTGTAACCTGAGTTATAGGGAAAGGTTGAATAGGTTAGCACTTCATTCTAGAGTGTAGGAGAATGAGGGGAGAGGTGATAGAGGTATATGAAATTATGAGATATATTGATAGAGTAAATGCAAGCAGGCATTTTCCCCTGGGGTTGGGTGAGACTAGAGGTCGTGGGTTAAGGGTGAAAGGTGAAATGTTTAAGTATAAACTGAGGGAGAACTTTTTCACTCAGAGGGTGGTGTGAGTGCGGAACCAGGTGCCAGCAGAAATGGTGAGTGCGCGTTTCAATATTTAAGAGAAGTGTGGATGGGAGGGGGGGGGTATGGGTCAATGGGAATAGGCAGAATAATAGTTCGACATTATCTGGACGGACCGAAGGGCCGGTTTCTGATCTGTAGTGTATGACCTCTCCCCTTTCTTCATCTCTCTGACTCCATCTCTACTGATAGGCTGCCCAATGATATACTTTACAAACCTACTGATTCTCACAGAAATCTTGCCTTCTTCCCACGCTGTCACTCGTAAAAATGCTATTCCCTTTTCTCAGTTCCACCATCTCTGCCACAGCCCAGGCTTTCCATTCCAGAACATCTGAAATGTCGTGCCCTGATGAAGGGTCTCGGCTGAATCGTTGACCGTTTTATTCCTCCCCATAGGACGGCGCTGCCTGACCTGCTGAGTTCCTCCTGCATTTTGTGTGTGTTGCAGAGAGGTGTTACTCCCTAAGTTGTCTTTCAGCTGGGGAATTTCGCGATGCGAAGTTGGTTACCTGTAAACCTCTTGGTTTACAGTCGTTAAGGCAAAGAGTCGAGCCCTGCCCGTCGTCCCAAATGGCGTGCGCTTCGTCAACAGGGGTCAGTGCAAACTCCGTTCTGCCAGCAGCCATGGAACGGACGCGTAATTTGAGGGGGCTGTACAGCAATGAGATGTCGGGACTGGGAAAGAGATGAAAGGAGATAGGGGGAGGAGACATCCCTTTACAGGCAGGAACGCTGTTTGTGTGTGTGTGAGTGACACCCGGGCAGCTGTGTGTGCTCAGTGAGTTATAAAGGGGGTGTGAGCATGTTGTCAGTGAGACCACTCTGAGCGCTCTCCTGAATAGCGCGGGGTCAAAGCCCCGCTCACAGAACAATCTGTGCACCAGCGAGCGGCTTTCTCTCCCCATTCAGCGAGCATACGGCGTGATCAAACGCCGCTTTTGTAGCACTAATATAAACCGTGTAATACAATGTCTAACTGCTACAATAACACAGAGAGAGGCGAGGATCAAAACGACGACTTGTCACAGAATGAAAGGGCCCGGCGCTTGGGTGCGAAGACGATGCGGGGGAAGAGATGAAGGAATGGATGAGAATACCGGGGGGGGGGGGGGGAGGGATGTGGATATTAATACATTGTACCCGTCTTGTTATAATTTATAGCTTTTTTTTTATGAATTGCACTGTACTGCTGCCGCGAAGCGACACATTTCACAACACATGTCTCTGATATAAACCTGATTCTGATAATGTTACGGGAATACGGGCCACGAGCATAGGAGAAACGTGAATGCAGAGTATAGAAAAATAGAGAAAACAGACAAAAATAGACAGGCGGGGACGACAGCAAGTATGGGAGGGAAGGATTCATCGTGAGAGGAGTAGGGTGACAAACTTGGCCGCTGCGTTGGTTCTGATATGAGGAACAAACCGCGGGAGGAACTCAGGGGGTTAGGCAGAATTTCTCCGGCAGTTTGTTTTTTTTTAATATAAATTTACTTCAGATTCCGTGGTTCTCTTAGGCATCGGCCACGGGCGAAGCTAGGTGTTCTACCAGGCTGCATGAGACACAGGTTAGTGTTCGCGGGCACGCCATTGGGTTCCGAGGACATCTCGAACATTGTCACCTGCTCCGCCCTGGAAGACAGTGAAATGTGCCTGACCCATCGTGTTCTCCCGGTTCCTAATGGCGGGACAAATCCGTCCAGACAGGGGCAAGGGGACAATTGATTTGAGCGAGAAAGAAAGAAACACATTTGAGGAACATGTGCATGTAGGAAAATATGTTAGTATTTAGAATTATTTATCACATGCAAATTAGAATGCGTCGTTTGCGTCACCAACCAACACAACCCATGTTCTTCACTTCCACAGTAGTTGACTTCTTCACTTCCACAGTCGCTGCCTGACCTGTTGAGTTCTTCCAGTGTTTTGCGTGTGTTGCTTTGGATTTCCAGCATCTGCCGATTTTTCGTATTTAGGACAACCTGAGGATGTGCTGGGGGCACGTTGACACGAATAAAACTTCAGAATGACAGAAGACTCTGTGCTAATGTTGGATTTGGGGATATCTTTCTTTTAATTTTAATGCCTGTCAGTGGTACTTGCCTTGTGGGATGTCCCTGGATGAGATCCCAGCCAGGGGATACCCACTTTCTAATCTTGCATGGTAGTTATGTGTCTACTTTCGATGCTGAAGGTGGTGGGATCTTAATAACAAAGATGGGTTATTAGATGTTTTCTGACTTCTTGGAGGTGGCCTTTGCTGGCATTTTCTACTTCAGACTCGGATTCATTTGTTTATCAATCACATGTTCATCAAAACCTATAGTGAAATGCATCGTCTGTGTTAACAACCATGCGTGGGGGCAGCCCGCAATTATCACCACCCATTAGTACACCAACATAGCATGCCCATAGCGTTCTGCAGAACAACACAAGCAGCAGCAAAAACAACAGAACAGCAGGAAAACACACACACACACACACACACACACACACACACACACACACACACACACACACACACACACACACACACACACACACACACACACACACACACACACACACACACACACACACACACACTCCAACTCCAACTCCCAGGACAGGCTGCCTCTCGGCCTCCAGCCTCCGGTGATCAATTGAACTTGCCGACTTCTTCTGCGAATGAACTATGAATGAAATTATCCATTGCCTAACAATGAACAATACCCCCACTTTGGATTCCTATTGGAAGGAATGTCATTGATGAAGTCCCTAGCATGGTTGGATCAAGGACACTGTCCAGCGGAACTCCTGCAATGATGACCTGGGGCTGGTAATGATGGACCTCCTATCTTCCTTTGTAGGAGATTTCTCTCCAAGCAACAAAGTGGTTTCCCCTTGATGGTCATTGACTTAAATTCACTCAGTCAAATGATGTCTTGAGCTCCAGGACAGACTCCCCACAGCATCTTTGGAATGTAACTCCTTGGTCAATGTTTGGACTATAGCTAAGGTCTGGAGTGGAATGGTCCTGGTGAAATCCAAATTGGTCAATGGTGACCTGTTACTGGTGAATAAATGGTGAACATCTGATAACAATGTTAGAGATGGGAGCAGAAGCAGGTCATTTGGCCCTTTGACTATCATCAGGATCACATCAACCTTTTTACTCAGCACCATCTTTCTCTACTATTATGCTAAACCCATATCCAGGGAATACATTAACTGGCCTCCCACAGCTCTCTGGGGTAGAGAATCCCACCCTGTCAAGATAAGAAATTTCACCTTGTCTCAGACCTAGATGGCCAGAGATTTACTTTGAGACATCCTCCCTGCATTTAGCCTCTCAGTTTTAGAAGTTCCACTGCGATTTCTTCTCATTCTTCTAAGCTACCAGCAATATGGATGCAGTGAACTCCATCTCTTGTACAATGGCACATTGCAGCTGTCCGTCCATGGTAGCTAACATCCTTGCGTAGGATAGGAAAACACAATAATCCAGGAGTGATTTCACTGAGGCACTCCACCAACAGCAATGAGTTTTCCTTACTCCTGCAATCAAACCCTCTCAAACACGAGTAATCTGGAGATGCTGGAAATCCAGAGCAACACCTACCAAACACTGGAGGAACTCGGCAGATCAGGCAACTGTGGTGAACGACATATACCTGTCTGGACATGCCCCCCCCGCTGACTGCTCCTGTGGCCCCTCCCACTGACCGTGGCTCCTCCCACGGACCCCGGTATAAAGGCGATTGGAGCCTGAGCCCCGGCCTCAGTCTCCACGATGTAGTGTGGTGGTCAATTGCTGCTTGTTCTTTCTTCCAGTCAATAAAAGCCTTTATCTCGCCTCACGTCTCCAAGAGTTATTGATAGTGCGTCAGCAACACCTATGGAAATGAATAAACAGCTGACCCTTTTTCAGGAACTGCCTCTCATATAAAGGCTAGCATACCATTTGCCTTCCTAATTGTGTTCTGTATTTGCATATTGACCCTCAATGATTTGTGTACAAGTGTAGCCAAGTCCCTTGGACTATCAACACAGCTTTGTCTCACCATTTAAAAAATACTCCATCTCTTGTCCATAACAGAAATATCATTCTGCTGGTGTTTGAGATGCTTTTTGTTGGGACAATGTCAAAATTTCTGGATGATATTAACAACCTATAATAAATTCAGAAATGTTTGATTACAGAAATGCAATGATGAAGGTCTGAAATGTGGACTGTTCATTTCCCTCCATAGATGCTGCCTGACATGCAGAGTTCCTTCAGCACTTTGTGTGTGTTGATCCAGATTCCCATTATCTGCAGTCTAACACATACGTTCTGATTGTTTTCCCCAGATACCTCAAAATTCCTTAGAAATGTGGCATGTTTTCACACAGAACAACTGCAACTCTCTCTCTCTCTCTCTCTCACACACACACACACACACACACACACACACACACACACACACACACACACACACACACACACACACACACACACACACACACACACACACACACACACACACACACACACACACACACACACACACACACACACACCCTCCCCCCAAGCTACATCCTGACTCTATCACCAGAATCAAGTGAAGAATTTGGATCCATTTTGTTTTGAAACTACATCTTAAAAGAAAAACAGAAACTGTTGTGTTATTCTCAGTAGGACAGGATTGTTACGTCTGTGGAGAGTGAAACAGAGTTAATGTTTCAGATCAAATGTCTTTAATCAGAATCTGAAATACCGGTAGTAACTGATCTGAAACAATCCAGATGAAGGCTCTCGGCCCGAGAAATGTCGACGGTTTATTCCTCTCCATGGATGCTGCCTGACCAGCTGAGTTCCTCCAACATTTTGTGAAATAGTAACTCTGGTTTTCCCTTCACAGCCGTGGTCTGACCTACTGAATATTTTTGCCGTTTAGCATTTTAATTTCAGATTTCTGGAATCTGCTGCACTTTCCCTGTCAATTCCGATCTCCATCTTGCACGATGTTTGGACCGTACTGAGTTGATTTCAAGAATATGACAAGAGCGCATGTGCCAGTCGAATGCCTTGCTCCGCGAATACTCGTTTGTTTCTCTTTAGGAATACTGCATGGAGTAAGGCCCTTCCGGCCCTTCGCGCCCAGCAGCCCCCAACAAATCCCAGCCTAATCAAAGGGCAATTTACAATGACCAATTAACCTACGAACTGTTATGTCTTGGGACTGTGGGAGAAAACTTCGAGCACTTGGCAGAAACCCTCCAAGTTTCCTTGGGGAGGATGTACGATCTCTTTACCTAGCACGTAGGGTTTGATCTCCAAACTCCGGAACGCCCCAAAGTGCAAGTGTTGCAATAACCATGGGGCCCAGAGTAACAACTTTGTATAAGGTTCCTCTCTGATTCTTAATAATGATGAGGGACTTATTTAGCCAGAGAGTGGTGAATTGTGTGTTAAATCCAGGCCTTTGATAATCTTTCAAGGCATTGGGTATATTTAAAGTAGGGGTTGTCAGGTTCTTGATTAGTAAGGGCGTCAAAGGTTATGGGGAGAAGACAGGAGAACGGGGTTGAGAGGGGTAATAAATCAGCCATGATGGAATGGTGGAACAGATGCAATGGGCGGAATGGCCTAATTCTGCTCCTATGACATATGTGTTTTGAAATGTTTGCTTTGGATCCAAAAATGGGTTCTATTTTATTCACGAGATGCAGATTTAGGGCAGGGGATTGGAAGTGTGGTAGATTTCACTCTTAGCCGCACAAAAAAAACTGAATGACCTCCTCCTTTTCTACTATTTCAACATTTCTATGTTTGTCAGGGGGGAAATGCACCTTTTAAAATCTTGTCTGGTATCTGAAAAATGTTAATTGTGCTATTTTCTATCTTGGTAGTTGTGTTTCATCTGTAATAATATGGTACATCTATATTTCTTAAAGCATTCACAGAGAAATTGGGGAAAAAGTAAAGCAGTTGGGGGAGGTGGTCCACTGCTAGGTGTTAAATCCAGGCCTTTGATAATCTTTCAAACCGTTATGACTTCCTAATCACAATTTAAAGTGTTGAAAATTTACTTTGAAAGAGATAGCTTGGTTCAATAGTGTTTGTGTGGGGTGGGTCTAATTGTAAAATCATAGCAGTTTAACACAGGGATAAAAGGGAGCAGGAAAATGAGAGAAAGAGAGAGAGAGAGAGAAAAGCCCAATTGCTTTTTAGCCTGTTCAGGTCTGTCTGTAAAGCACAATAGGCTGAGAGTTTGCTGAACTGCACAAGTCCTCAAACTGCCTTTTCCCAGGGCACAGGAGGCAGACCGAAAGAGAGTGAGGGAGGTAACAAAACCTGAGCAAACAGCAAGGATACAAAAGATTTAAAGATTGCAAGCTTCTCCCAGTCTGGTTATGTTACAGGGCTAATGTGTCCATTCACGGCGAAAGGTGAATACAAACTTTCAAGTGTTCCTACATTAGGAAGTGTCAGAGCAGGTAAAACAGATATACACAGATGCGTGTACCGTGACCGACTAGTCAACATCTCTGTTCACCTCCGGCTCTTCTTCCTTTTTATCCTTTTTTTCTACAAAAATAAAACAACCTATCCTGGGAATATATGCGTTAAATGTACCATCAACAAATTGCAAAATCAAACCATCAACCACTATTGACCCAAGCCTTCCGCAGCCGCCTACCCCAACTTCCTACATTGCAACAGGGTCTGCATCACAAAAGATTTATCAGCACTTCCTGAAAGGGAGAGGAATGAGGCAGAAGAAAAATTATATTTCGTTTCCAATGTCAAGTGAGAAACATCAGCTCTTTATTCCTCTCCATTGACGCTGCCTGACCTGCTGAGTTCCTTCAGCATTTTGTTTGTGTTACTCTCATTTCAAATGTCTTTTCTTTGCTCTCCAGTGTAGAGGTGCTGAATCTATCCTCTGCCATTTAACAATGGCTATGAGGGAAGGTGGGCAATTCATATAACAGTGCAGGCCTGTCGGCCCGTAATGTTATGCTGACATTTTAACCTATACCAAGATAAATCTAACCCTTCCCTCCTATATAGCCCTCCATTTTTCAATCATTCATATGGCTATTGAAGAGTCTCTTAAATGCCCTTCCCTTAATGTACTGGTCTGTCACTACCACCACCCCAGCAGGGCATTCCACGTACCCACCACACTCTGTAAAAATCCTACCTCTGACATCCCCCTATACTTTTCTCCAATCTTCTTATAATTATGATCTCTCACATTAGCCATTTCTGTTCTGGGGAAAGAAATCGCTGCTGTTCTCTTGATCCCTCCCTTTTATCGTTCTGTGTTTCCAACAAGTGAACAGCTGTAGAGTGTGGTGAGAAAATCACAACAGCGCCTCTTTCACCTCAGGCAGTTGAAGAAGTTTGAGCCCCCAAATTCTAAAAATTTTCCACAGGGACACAATTGAGAGCATCCTGACTGGCTGTATCACTGCCTGGTATGGGAACTGCACCTCCCTCAATCACAGGACTCTGCAGAGTGGACAGCCCAGGGCATCTGTGGATGTCAGCTTCCCACTATTCAGGTCACTTACAGTGACAGGTGTGTAAAAAGAGCCCGAAGGATCATCGGGGACCCAAGTCACCCCAACCACAAACTGTTCCAGCTGCTGCCATCCAGGAAACGGTACCACAGCATAAAAGCCAGCACCAACAGGCTCTGGGACAGCTTCTTCCACCAGGCCATCAGACGGATTAATTCACACTGACACAATTGTATTTCTATGTTATATTGACTGTCCTGTTGTATATCTTACTGTATTATTATAAATGTCTATAATTTGCACATTTAGACGGAGACATAACGTAACAATGTTCACTCCTCACGTATGTAAAGGATGTAAGAAGTAAAGTCAATTCAATATACTTCCATCAAGGCACCTTTCATCTTTCTTCACTCCAAAGAGAAAAGCCCCAGCTCACTCAACCTACAGTATCCTCCTAAGACAATTAAACTGTGCATTTATTCACAGCCAAGCCTAGTCCTGATTTAAAAGGCTTACAACAGAGTCAGTGACACATTCTCCGATTGAAAAAAATACCAAGGTCATTTACTGCCATCTGGCTGAGATCAATAGACAAACAGAGATCAACGTAAACAGGAGACCTGGTAACGCTCTCACAGAGAGAAGAGGAGGCAAGTCAGCAACACAAGAGATTCTGCAGATGCTGGAAATCCAGAGCAACACGCGCAAAGCGCTGGAGGAACTCAGTAGGTCAGTCAGCATCCACAGAGGGAAATAAGCAGAAGTTGTTTAGGGCCGAGAACCTTCATCGGGACTAGAAAGGAAGGGGGTGAAGTCAGAATAAGAATGTGGGGGTGCAGTACATAAGGAGTACAAGCTGACAGGTGAGGGGCAAGGTTGGGGGGGGAGAAGCAAGAAGTTGGGAGGGGATAGGTGGAAGAGGTAAAGGTCTGAGAAAGGAATCTGATAGGAGAAGAGAAGGGGGAAAAGCAAGATGGAGGGGCCAGGAGGGGTGATGGGCAGGTGAAGAGAAGAGAATGGGTAAGAGGGGAACCAGAACGGGGAATAGAAAAAGAGAGAAGTGGGAGGGGCAGGGAGAAAGCACTGGAAGTTAGAGAAATCGGTGTTCATGCCATCAGGTTGGAGGCTACCCAGATGGAAAGTGATGTTTGACTCTCCAACCTAGAAGTAGAAGCCACTTAGAACCTCAAATACATTGCATCATTCAGTGATGTCAAGGCTGATGTGTGACTCAACTCTTTAACACTGTCCTGTTCCATATCTCCAAGATCTTATAATCCACTTCTGAGGCTCTGCTATATCATTGGAGATGCTGGATAACGCATTAAACAGAGGTTGGCAAGGTTCCCCCGTGACTCCTTTAAAGAAGAGATTTCCTTTTTAAAGGCAGCATTGCACCTGGTCCCATAACACCAAGTCTTTGGTCGCAGCTTGGTATGGAAACACCAATACCCTTGAATGGGAAATCCTACAGAAAGTAGTGGATACGGCCCAGTCCATCATGGGTAAAGCCCTCCCCACCATTGAGCACACCTACACAGAGCATTGTCACAGGAAAGCACATCCATCATCAAGGACCCCCACCACCTAGGAAGAAGGTACAGGAGCCTCATGACCCTCACCAGCAGGTTCAGGAACAGTCATTTCCCCTCGATATTGTTGTTGATGCAGCCAACCGCTCCGCAAACGTGATGACACGGTTTGAGCTGAATCTTACAACACAGTCAAGCGTCAGCAGTGTGAGTAGCAGCGGGCTGAGCACGCAGCCTTGGGGTGAGTGAGGCTCCCATCCTCCCATCTTACAGGAGCTCCATCGAGAGTGTCCTCACCAGCTACATCACCATTTAGAATGGGAATTGCAAGGAATCCGACCATAATTCCCTACAAAGGACTGTGAGGACAGCTGAGAGGATCATCAAAATCTCTTTTCCACCCATCAAAGTCATTTATCAGGAGCACTGAGTACGTAGGGTCTTCAGCAATATCAATGATCCCTCCCATCTGTCCAACAATCTCTTTGGCCCCCTACCTTCAGGCAGGAGGTACCGTAGTATTAGGACAAGGCTTGTTAGGGTGGAAAATAGTTTCTCCTCCAGGCCATGAGACTACAAAACTCGTTGCCACCATCCAGGTCTCATCACATATGAAGTGCCAATAGCATAATACTGTTCTAACTTTGTAACTTGTGTTGTACCTTCAGAATCAGGGTTAATATCACTGGCATATACTGTATCTTGAAATTTGTTTTGCAGCAGCTGTACATTGCAATAAATAATAATAACTATAAAAATAGTATATATAACATAATAAGTATACATAACAAAAGAAAATTAAATAAGTAGTGCAAAAAGACAGGAAATAAAATTGTGAGGTGGTGTACATGGGTTCATTGTACATTCAGAAATCTGATGGTGGAGGGGAAGAAGCTGTTCCTGAAATATTAACTGTCTTCAGGTTCCTGTACCTCTTCCCTGATAGTAAATTGTGAACTTGCAGCTCCTTGAGGTTGTCATAGCCGGAGGTGGGGATAAGCTCCCACCACCTATAAATGCTCCCAGTGGCATATGTCTTAAATATCCTCTGACACACAAGTCCAGTTCCTGGCCTTCACGCGTGGCTTAGCTACTAAGCCTGGCGGAATTATTTCTACTGACAGGAGAAGGGGCAAAGTCAGGTTACTGGCATCTTAAAAACAGTTGCTGCGGGCAAATGGGGCTCTTCAGCTGTGGTTGGCAGCTCACTTAGGAGAAGGAAAACTCTGATCTCAAAGCTCCGCAGCCTTGCAGCTGAACCCACTCAAGAGGAAGGCTTCGGGAGTAAACCGCGATGCAAAATACAGAGCAGGAGTCCTTAAGGCAGTCCTACGTTGAGTTCAAAGTTGACTGGCAAATCCTGCAACAATGCTGGTGCCAAACTCTCCTTGGGATTCATCAGCCGTGTGGAGAGGGAGGGCCTATTGCATGAGCAACAGACTGCTCTCCAGACTCTACTGCCCTACGTACGTAGACAGCTAGGATGCCACATCTATGGTTGCCATGAATTTGATCTCATTGAGCTAGCCAATGTTTACCACAGGTGATAAATAACCTGAATCTGAATTTGAAATACAATATTTCATTATGTTCACCTCTAAACTGAGTTGTATGACTGTTCAAGCAAGCACAAGGAATTGAATTATTAGAACCGGAGAAAGCATGATGGGCTGAATGGCCTCTTTACCTTCTATACAATTTCATGATATTCTGCATCCAACATTTACTAAAGCTTAAACACAAGCGATTCTACTGACACGGGAAATTCAGAGCAAAACACGGTAGGAACTCAACAACTCAGGCAGCATCTTCGGAGAGGTCTCTTCATCAGGACTAAAAATGAGCAAAACTCTGATTAACATTTAGAATTTCCTAGAAAGACAAAGGTATCTGAAACTATGGGATAACCAAAAATTGCCCTAATAGTCGTATAACTATTTGGAGCACATTGGGCTAGCCACTTTGATAATAATGATGGAGACTACTGACAATATTAACTTAGAGCGTCGTGGCCACAATTATTCAGCAAACAGTTCAGATTTATCAGTCTGGAGGTGACATAATTTTAATTCACTGTTCAGGCCCACCAAATAGTTTAGAATTTGTTTGAGTTATTGAGGACTTTTCATTATTTTAGATAGTTTTCCACTTTACACTTTGTTCTGAATTGTTATTGTTTTGTGTAGTGATTTCACTTTATCGTCCATCTGCACTGCTCTCTCAGCAACTGTTGCACTTTATTCTGCATTCTGTAAAGAACTGATCTGTATCAACAATATCTAAGACATGCTTTTCACTGTTTCTTGGTACTATGACAATTATAAGCCAATGCTATAAAATCATAAAGCATAGTAGCAGAATTAGGCCATTTGGCCCATCGAGTCTGCTCTGCCATTACATCATGGCTGATTTATTACCCCTCTCAACCCCATCCTCCTGCCTTCTCCCTGTAACCTTCAACACCTTGACTAATCAAGAACCTAGCAACCACTTCTTTAAATATACCCAATGATTTGGCCTCCACACCCATCTATGGCAATGAATTCCACAGATTCACCACCCTCTAGCTAAATAAATTCCTCCCCATTTCTGTCCTAAATGGCCTCTTTTCTGAGGCTCACAAGAGGGAATCTGCAGATGCTGGAAATTCAAACAACACACACAAAATGCTGGTGGAACACAGCAGGCCTGGCCTGCTGTGTTCCACCAGCATTTTGTGTCTTTTCTGAGACTGTTCCCTCTAATCCTAGACTTACCCACCGAAGGAAACATTCTCTCCATGTCTCTATCCAGGCCTTTCAATGTTCAAGCAACACACACAATTTGTAGATACTGGAAATCCAAAGCAATATATAAAAAATGCTGGAGGAACTCTGCAGGCCCGGCAACATCTATGGAAATGAATAAACAGTCAACATTTTGGAGCGAGACTCTTCATCAGTCTTGATGAAGGCTCTCGGCCTGAAATGTCGACTGTTTACTCTTTTCCTGGCCTACTGAGTTCCTCCAGCATTTTGTACGTGTTGCTTTGGATTTCCAGTATCTGCAAATTTTGCCTTTCAATATGCAATAGGTTTCAATGAGACCCCCCCCCCCCCATTCTTTTATCAATTCATTCTTCTACGAATACAGATACTTGTGGCTGAAGGAATCGTTGACAAAGTCACTGAAGGTGCCTGGTGATAGGTACACAGCATAATCAAAGAGGCTGATTAAAATGTGAACTTTCTGTCAGGAGGACAAGGGGTTATGCTACATCTAGAGGACTGTGTGTTGGTCTGGCTATGACACCTGATGAAGGCTTTGGAGGGAAAGCAGTGTAGATGGACTGCAATGATACTCGAGCTCCTTGCATTCAATAATAAGGCAAGATTATGTGAACTATTACAATTAAATTATGAATAAACTAATTATAACTGTTTTATTGGTAAACTGATTGATTATTGTCATATACTGAGGTACAGTGAAAGAGTTTTGCATGGCATCCATTCAGATCATTTTATCTCATCAGTACATCAACATGGTACAGGGGAAAAGCAATAACAGATTTTAGAATATAGACACAGTTACAGAGATTTTATTCAGAATTCAGAAGTCTATTACAGAAAAACTTATTTTATATCTAAATCGTATTTTATTGAATTCAGTGGGGTCACCAGGTTAGCGCAGTGGTCAGAGTTCTGCGTTCAGTTCCAGCATCCTCTGTAAGCTTCCTAGAGGTCCACAATCTTGTCGTAGGGTTTGGAGGCTTATGTGCCTCAATGACCCAGAGAGCTATGTTGGCTGGAGTCAGGGTTTTATGCTTTGGATCTTGGTAGGGTCACCCATGCCAAACAGGTCAAAGGGTAGAGGCCAGACTAAGAGTGGTCCACCAGTCCTCCAGGTTTGGGGGTTCAGCACAGGGCTAGCAACCCTGACTGGTAAAACAAAGTTGTTACAGAGACAGCAATGAAGATTTCTTCTAGATCTGTGTGCGACGGTTTTCCTGAGTCTCCACCCGGGACTTGCATGACTGACAGGAGTGAAAACCAAGACGAAGCTACTGACGTGATGAAGGAAGCCCGGAACACCGCCAGAGATGGAGGACCTTCACTGCTGCCCCAAACGCCAGCGGCGTAACAGACAGTAAGTAAGTCCTCTATCAGAACGTTTATACATTCTTCCCGTGTACACATGGGTTTTTCCCCACAGTCCGATGGTGTACTGGTTATTAGGTTATTTGGTCATTGTGGTCAGGATAGGGTTAAATAGGTCAGTGCTGTGTTGGTGCAGCTCTTGGGGGCTGGTCTGCATTGTGTCTCTAAATAATAATAAATATGTGTTGGCGTGTGGCCTAGTGGGCAAGGCATCAGACTAGTAACCTGAAGGTCACTGGTTCGAGCCTCAGCTGAGGCAGCGTGTTTGTGTCCTTGAGCAAGGCACTGATCAACACATTGTGATGTCACCGGTGCCAAGCAACATGGGTCCTAGTGCCCTTTCCCTTGGACAACATCGGTGGCGTGGAGAGGGGAAGGCCAGCAGCTTGGGCAACTGCCAGTCTTCCATACAACCCTGCCCAGGCCTGCGCCCTGGAAACTCCAGGTGCAGATCCATGGTCTCTCGAGACCGACAGATGCCACCACAATAATAAATAAATATGCAAGGATGAAATGACTACATTGAAAAATAGTGCAAGTGATTTCTGAAATGTGTTCAAAGGGAAGTAAAGGCACTAAATGCACCACGTAAACTTTCCTTTTTTCTTGCCAAGGCATCATGTATGGCGAGGAAGTGGGTTCTTCAGCCCACCGAGTTTACACCAGCCATCAACTCCAGCTTTAATAATCCTACATTAATCCTACTTTTTTATTCTCCCCCTCTCACCACTCCCTCTAATTCTACCATTCACCGGGGGCAATTTACAAAGGCCAGTTAGCCTATCAACCCGCACGCCTTTGGTAAGTGAGAGGGAACTGTAAAACGAGGGGGGGGGCAGTGGGAGAGGGAAATCAGACACTGTCGTAGGGAGAGCATACAATCTCCACACGGACAAGACCCAAGGCCAGGACTGAACCTGACCCGCTGGAGCATTGTGGCAGTGGCTCCGCTGGCTGTGCCTCTCAGCTACTCTTCTTCCCATTGCTTCTTTCCTTCGTAGAGTTATAGACACTATAGCACAGAAACATGTCCGTCGGCCCATCCAGTCTGTGCCAAAATATTATTCTTCCTGGCTCCATTCACTTGCACCTTCACCATAGCCCTCCATACTTCCTCCCACCCATGTACTTAGTGAAACTCTCTTCAATGTTAAAATCAAACTCACATCCACCATTTCCACCAGCAGCTTGTTACACATTCACAGTTATTAATTAATTATTGTACTGCCCTGCACTTGGGGCACTTTAGGTAGTCCTGTGTAGGTCTGTAGTCTAGTGTAGTTTTTGTGTTGTTTTATGTAGTCTAGTGTAGCCTTGCATTGTCTCACATAGTCTAGTGTAGTTCTGTGTTGTTTCATGTAGCACCATGGTCCTGGAGGAACGTTGTTTCATTCTTACTGTGTACTGTACCAGCAGTTTATGGTCGAAATGACAATAAAAAGCGACTTGACTTAACTTTAAGCGAAGAAGTTCCCCCTCATGTTCCCCCTCATCTTCACTTTTCACCCTTAACCCACAACCTCTCGCTGCAGACTCACACAATGTCTGCAGAAAAAGCCTGCTTGTATTTACCCACTCTATACCCCTCATAATTGTGTATACAAAATTATTTCCTCCATTAAGACCTATCTCTTTGACCAAGTTGTATGTGACTAAGTGATATATTGAGTTTGAGATCTCTTTTGTTAGGATTTAGCGCTGATGGTGTTAAAGGTGCCACATACATGCAAGTTATTATGGTCGAGTTAGCACTTTGCGGAGGTTTGGGGTAAGCCTGACAAGTGAGTAACAGCAGCAAGTTTAATAAAAGCTGTCTTCAAAGTTCAAGGTACATTTACTATCAAAGTATGTACAGTATACCTTATACAACCTTGAGATTTGTCTCCTTGCAGGCAGCCACAAAACAAGAAACCCAAAAGAACCGATTAAAAATGACTGACAAACACCCATTGTGGAGGGAGAGAGGGAAGGAGAGAGAGAGCGAAAGAAATTGTACAGGCAATAAAAGCAAGCTATACCATTCAGAATGAAGTTGAGTCCATAGACACGAAACCTGGAGTAGGCCCACAGCCTCAGCCTCAGTTCATCACACAGCAGAGCAAGATGTTGTGGAGCTCACAGGCACAGGGCCTAGAGCAACCGGAGCAGGCCCACAGCCTCAGCCTTAGTGTAGCAAAGAGCAGAGCAAATGCCGCAGAGCAGTGAACAGAACTGGCCCGACCCTTGCCTCCGGTCCCGGCAGCCCACCTTTTCAATCCAGCTAGCCCAACATTTAAATCATTTAAACATCAGGTCGTTCCTGGGCCCTGTTGCATCTGGGCCAGCTTATTTCTCCTCATATCTACATAAGCATTTTGCAGCAGAGTTCACAGGATATCAATCAGATCACTGATTGCAGGGGCATCACTGTCACCTTGCTATTGAGCAGTTCAGTCTTGGACTATCCCATATCGCTCAAATCCACTCAGTATGTCGTGTGACTCATTGAGGTGTTCATTATCAGCCTGATTCAGTACTTACCTAACAGTACATGTATCTGTAATACCAATAAATAGGAAACCTTATCCGTGTCCCCATTTAACATCTTTTACCATCACTTTTATATAGGCTGAGCGAGCTAGGGCTTTCCTCTTTGGAGCAAAGGAAGACGAGAGGTGACTTGATAGAGGAGTACAAGATAATAAAAGGCCTAGGCGGAGTGGACAGCCAGAGACTTTTCCCATAGCTAATACAACAGAACATCATTTTGAAGTATAGTGTCGGAATGTCAGAGACAGTTTTATTTTATACGCAGAGAGTAATTAGGGATGGTGGTGGAGGCAGATGCATTAGGGACATTTAAAGACTTTTAGATGGGCACGCAGATGAAAGCAAAATGGAGGACTACAGGGGAGGAAAGGGTTCTAAAGATCTTGGAGTAGGTTCAAGAGTCGGCACAACATCGTGGGCTGTCCTGTTTTATGTCCTATGTTATTTCAAATGAATTCATTCAAAGGACACATTGTCCACCTCCAATTGCGCCATGAACTGAGTGGCTTGCTGGGTTGTTTCAGAGAGCCATTAAAATCGGTGGCATGTAGACCACACCAGGAAAGGAGGGCATAATTCCTTCTCTGAAGAAGATGAATCCTTTTAATAGATATTTGACTTCCTACCTATCTGTTTACCTCAATAAAGTACTCATTTAGAAAAGGTTTATGAGGCAAATTCATTCCAAAAAATTCCAAAACAATAGGAGATTTATTGCTGTATGAGTGTAGTAAGAAAAAGATACTCAAGTCTGTTCTGTTTGTCAAGAATTCAAGGTTTTTTGTTGAACAGGATCAATTGTGACTGTCAGTCCTCAACTCTACAAATTCTATTATCAACCATTGTTCTCAATGTAGTTGGCTAACAGGCTATAGTGTGAACCCATTCCGGGGCAAAGAGTGCTTAACTAAATCAGGCTACAATTGATGCTGATCTAATCTTAAAACTGATGACCAAAGGTTTTGTCGAATACTTAACTTAAGGTAACCTCTTTGAAAAGTAAGAGGCGGAGCAGTTTAGGGAAGGGGTATCAGGGATTGGGGCCGGGCGGCTGAAAAGCCTGTGTTCAATGATGGACTGATGAAAGGAGCCAGAATTAGAGGAATTCATATTGAGAGGATTCCCTGTTTGACCACGATTTTCCTAATACCATGATGACTATGTCATTGGTACAATTGCAAGACTATCTTTGGATAAATAAACAGATAGAAACTCCACTTTTAGGACAGAATATTACAGCAAAGTACAGGTGCTTCGGCCCAAGATGTTGTGTAAACCTTTTAACCTACTCTGAGATCAATCTAACCTTCCCTCCTACATAGCCCTCCATTTTTCTATCATCCATGTGCCTAAGCATTTCTTAAATGCCCCAATGTATCTGCCTCTACTACCATCCCTGTAGATACGCTCCATGCACCCACCACTATATAAAAAAACTACCTCTTAAATCCGCCTTATACTTCCCTTCAATCACATTAAAATTATGTCCTCTTGTATTAACCATTTCCATCCTGGGAAAAAGTCTGGCTGTCCACTCAACCTACACTTCTTATCATCTTGTACACCCCTATCAAGTCTCCTCTCATCCTCCTTCATTCCAGAGAGAAAAGCCTTGGCTCATTCAACCTCTCCTCATAAGACACAGGGAACCACTCCAGCCCAGTCTGGTCTACCTGACTCCAGACATATCAGTGCTGTTGATTATAAACTGCTGTTCCCTGGGAAGCCACTCCGTATAATCAGGAATGAAAAATAATGCAGAGGATAAAAATTGGACAACATCCTGAGTGCCAAACAAAACATTGTTGCAGGAATATGCTTATCACCTCAGAGATCATCAAGGGCTGAATTGCTCTAACCAGCCACAGCAAGGCTCAAACCTGGAGTACCTTCCATGTGTTATCAAAGATCCTTGTGGAACAGCAGTAAAACCTGGGCTGTGCTGCTATGGTGGTGGGGGAGATTGGCATTAGAGGGGCAAAGTTTGTTAGAAGAGAATTACTTTCTTCTTCTGTGCCCCTGAACACAAATCACAACACCTTATGTCTTCCTCTCTCGCTCTTTCATTCCCTTCTTTCTATTTTCTGCCCTGTCGCTCACAAGAACTCAATTACCTCAGCAGGTCCAGTCTAATCCACAAATCACCTCCTTTAGTAAAACATTTTCAATGATACAGTAACGTGTAATTTTGCTAACTATTTTCCAGCTGTCGTCACGGTCGTAATAGATGCCGGGGTCTTTGATCATGAACAAATAGAATAAAGTTAAAAAAACACATTTTCATCTTTTCCCCCTCCCTCTCAAATGGGAAGCACTTTAGTTTATTGAGGTGTGAGTTCTGCAACATTCTTTGCATTTAATCCTTTCACTGATGAGCATACAGAGAATTGTTCAATAGCCAGGCGCCCTATTCAAACAGTGTAATACATTAAATTACAGGCGTTGCTCAGATATACTTGTATACTGTTACACAGTACCTGGGATTAGGCTCAAAACTAGCCCCCCATTCACATGAAAAGACCTCTTCTCATATGACCTATCTTTAAATTGGCTGCATTGAAAAATAAAATGAAGAGCACGGTCTTACAGTAAAACCGATTGAAGTATAAATCTGGTAAGTCTGTAATTGCGTTAAGCTGTAATTCCAAACACACAAACTATTTCCTATCACCAGACGTTGCATTCTGCTCCCTGTGATGTAACCACTAAATTCTTTCACTTTATTTCAACAATTGCTCGAGTACAAATGACCCCATATACTCTTGTGGCTACCCATGTCAATTCGACTTCTCATTCATATTCTGGTGTGTCCGTCCATGGCCTCCTTCATTGCCAGGTTGGAGGAGCAATACCTAATATTCCTGCTGGGTCGCCTCCAACCTGATGACATGAACAGTGATTTCTCCATCTCCCAGTAATTTCTGCCCCTACCTTCTCTCTTTTTCTATTCCCTATTCTGGTTACCCCTTCACCCCTTCTCCACCTCCCTTGCAACCCTCTCGCTCTCCATCTCCTTCCCTTTCTTCCTTAATCCACTGCCCTCTCCTATCAAACTCCTTCTTCTTCAGCACTTTACCTCTTTCGCCGATCACCTCCCTGCTTCTTACTTCATCCCACACATCTTCCCCTCACCTGGTTTCACCTTTCACCTGCCAGCTCGTACTCCTTCACCTCCTCCCAGTCCTGATGAAGGGATTTGACCCGAAGCATTGACTTGCTGTGTTCCTCCAGCATTTTGTGTGTGTTGCTCAAAGCCTTGTAGAGGTTTTCCATCCTTTCAGTGTGTGAGTATTGATGTAACTCCATAGTGGCTCGACCCTATATCTGTGTTACTAAATGCCCCTATACAACAGAATCTTTGACTGTGATCCTACATAGCAAGAACACTGTTACTCTCTGTAAATGACCCTAAACAGGGAGGCCTTCACTCCATGGCTGTGATCCTATGCAGTAAGAACCCTTCACTCTGTAGTTTTAAACTTTCATATTGAGGCCATCTCTCTGTGGCTGTGATGTTCTGCATTACTTTGTGCCTGTGTGTGATCCTACACAAGATATGACTACTATGTAATCCTACACATTAGAGACATTGTTGTTGCATTACTGTGATCGTAGTTGGATTCCTATGTTTGTGTGACTTTGATTCTAAAGATTAGCGTTACTTGTCCCATGTGCATTGAAACATCAAAACATGCACCGAAATGCTTCGTTTTCGTCAATCACCAGCACAGTCCAAGGATGTGCTGGGGGCAGCACGCAAGTGTCACCATGGTACCGGCGCTAACGTAGCATGCTAACAACTTACAAATATCTTTGGAATGTGGGAGGAAACCAGAGCACCTGGAGGAAACCCATGCCATCACAGGGAGAATGTACAAACTCCTTAAAGAGAGCAGCAGGATTTGAAGGCCCAATTTTCTGATCACTGGCATTGCAAAGTGTGTTGCTAACTTGTATGCTACTCTGCCGCCGTAAATAGCAACACCCTGTTGTGTAACCAAGTGATCCAACACAGCCAAATTATATTGCTTCTGACAACAACCCTACACAGCATGTCTCTGTTGCTGTGTTACTGTGACCCTATACAGTGAGAACATGTTATTGTGTGACTGTGTGATCTTACATGGAAAGATCCCATTCCCATGTGACTGTGATTCCACGTAAGAAAGAAGATCTTGTTGTGTGATCAAGTGAACCTACAGACCAAGAACCTGCTGATGTATGACTGTGGAACCATTACTGTGTGACTGGGATGGAGACCATAACACCACCCTGTTGCTCTATGTCTAAGACACTAATCAATAGGATACCAACACTGCTCAAAATTGGAATTGGTTTATTATTGTCTTACATACCGTCCATAAAGATCAATTCATTACACAGTGTATTGAGGTAGTACAAGGCAAAATAATAACAAAATGCAGAATAAAGTACAACAAATCATAAACACAAGATATTCTGCAAATGCTTGAGATCTTGAGAACAATATCAGTTCTGATGAAGGGTCTTGGGCCAAAACATCAACTATTTATTGCTGACCTGCTAATTTCTTCTGTCACTTTGTGTGTGCTTCGCAGAATATAGTGTGGCAGCTTCAGAGAAAGTGCAGTGCAGGTAGACAATAAGATGCAAGATCATAAAGGCGTAGATTGTGAGATCAAGGTCCCATTTTATCTTACTTATATAACAGTGGGGTAGAAGCTGTCTTTGAGCCTGATGGTAAGTGCTTTCAGGCTTTGGTATCATCTGCCTGATGGGAGAAGAGAGAACGTCCAGGGTAGGTGAGGTCTTTGATTATGAAATATTCAACTGAAGTGATCAAAACTATACTGACATACCCTGTGGCTACTCAATTGACTAATCCTTTGTAATGAGTCCTAATTGCTAAGCAACCTCTGCAGAGGGAGAAATCAGAAACTGATGAGAATTGTATACAAATTCACACAATATGACACATTCTATATATATCTTAGTATCTTCAGGAAAAGTCTATTTTTTAAGGAAAGTAATGGTTTCTCTAATTTAAATTTGAAATTATTTGTCTTTTTTTCTTAACTCTTCAGATAAATATCCTGATTCATAGCGTGGTGGAGGCATAATCAAACTTTTTTGAGATATATCTGATTTTTAAAATTCACTCAATTTTCAAAAATAAGGGAATGTGATTACATATTCAGCGAACATTGCTGAATAAAGTAAAAATAAAGCAAACCTCTTCCAGGCTTAGAAAAATTCAGAAAACAATGGATTTAAAGTTCACTGAATGTCTTCTTCTTAGGCAGTGCTTCAGAATTGAGGGTGGCCTGTCTCTACCCTGGAGTCTGAGATCACTGCTGAGGCCAATTCTGGATCCTCAGGTTCTATCACAGAGGGGCAGAGGTGCCTGATGAGATAGGCAGGTGAACAGTTAGTGAGGTGATGCACCCCTTCTGCTCATTATTCTTGGCTTTCATATGCTCCCAAAGCACAGACACAGGGTTCACAAGCCATTATGAATATTTGCTTCACAACCTGAGATGGAAACATCAATGTCGCGGAATTGAAAAGTCTACGGAAAACGGTTGATGCAGTCCAGTCCATCAGAGACAAAGCCCTCCCCATGAGTACACTTATATTGAGCGCTGCCGCATGAAAGCAGCATCATCATCAAAGACCCCCCCCACCCACCACCCAGGCCATGCTCTCTTCTCGCTGCTACCATCAGGAAAGGGTCCAGATGCTTTAGGTCCCATGCCACCAGGATCAGGAAGAGTTATGACCCTACAACCATCAGGCTCCTGAACTGGTTTGGATAATTTCACTCACCACAACTCTGAACTGAACCTATAGACTCACTTTCAAGGGCTTTTACAACTCAGGTTCTCAATAGTATTTTTCATTTTCATGATCTGTCTTTGGCACAGTGGCTGTTTGTCAGAGTTTATGTATAAGTTTTCATAAGTTCTATTGTATTTCTTTATTTCCCAGTAAATCAGTAAATGAATCTCAACGTAGTATATGGTAACAGATACGTATTTCGATTCATTTTCCTTTGACTTTTCCCACTTTGAACAGTCACAGCCCAGTGATTCCATAGAGTCATTGGTAACACTGCACATTTTCAAGAAGGCTTTGAGAATTCCTTGAATCTTTCCTTATGTCCGCCTGGTGATAGCTCAGAAAAACAAATCTGTTTTGGGAGTTTGAGCATAAAATGACTTGGCTAGCTCAATTGAAAAGGCTGAGTGTAACCAGGGCCCTGTGTTGGAGATATGGACCTGGGAGAAGACACCAACATTGTTCCATTATCCTACCAGTCACTTTGGAGGGTTGTGCTGAGGCAACACCAGCACCTTATGGTTTCTGCCATATGTAGTCTAAACCTCCAAAGAATGTAGGAGGGCAGGGATTGTTGCTGTCTAGTTGTCTGTGAATTTTTCACCAGGTCTGGATTTTCAGGCATCCTTTATTTCAGACGGCCAACAGCTACATTGATGCACCGAAGTTCACCACTGACATTTGCTTTCACCTGGAGTTGAATACCAAGCTGTCGAAAGTGGTACACATTTGCGAAGGTTATGTCCTGAACCGTCATTGTTGGAAGAAGTGTTGTATAGGCTTGTCCAGGCTGGAAGGGAACCTTTACCCCATTGTTGCTAATTGTACATCCCATCTTCTCAAATGCTTTAGTGAATAAGTCAGTGAAAACTTGAAGCTCTGCCTCCAAACACATGCCAATGCATGTACGGTCTATCAGTTTCAGTTCTTCTACCAGCCTTGCTTCTGGAGCCAAAGGTTCTGCAAATGCTGGAAATCTTGAGCAACACACACAAAATTCACGAGCAACTCAGCAAATCAAGCAACATCTATGCAGGAGAATAAAGAGTCAGCGATTCAAGCTAAGACAATCTATCAGGACCGGAAGAGTCTTAACCTGAAATGTTGATTGTTTATTCCCCTCCATAGATGCTGCCTGGTTGCTGAATTTGCTGAATTCCTCCAACATTCTATATGTATTGCTCAAGTTTAATACACACTTTCTGTTTTACTAATAATCTATTTCACCATCAGAAAGTGAAAATGATTTTTCAAAGGAGTGCTCAGAGGAAAAGTCATCGGCGGTCAGGTCTCTGGCACTGAGTTTGGTTCTGTGTCTCTGCAGGGAAGAGGGAAGAAGAAGCGAGCTGTGGTGACGGGGGATTGGTTAGTTAGGGGGCTAACTAAGAAAGGAGGTTGAGCGCATGAGAAAGAGATTCCCAGATGGTACGTTGCCTTCCGGGTGCCAGGGTCTGGGACATCTTGGATCAAGTCCTCAGTGTTCTTAAGTGAGCAGATAGAGGTCATGGTCCATGTATATATCAATGACATGGGTAGGACGAGTGATGAGGTTCTGCAAAGTTAGTTCAAGGAGTTAGGTGCTAAGTGAAAGGATAGGACATCCAGTGTTGTGATCTCAGGTTTGCTACCCATGCCACATGTTAGTGAGGCCAGAAATAGGAGGAGCATACAGTTTAACATGTGGCTAAGGAGTTGGTGTAGGAGGAAGGGCACCAGATTTTTGATCATTGGGCTCTCTTCCAGGGAAGGTGGGACCTGTACCAAAGAGATGGTTTACAACTGGAGAGGGACTAATATCCTAACAGGAAGGTTTGCTAGTGCTGTATGGGGGGGGGGGGGTTTAAACTAGAGTTGCAATGGGATGGAACAGATAGTGGAGAGGTTGTGGGAGATGGTTGTAGTTAAGAGCTCAGACAAAGAAAGGAATCAAAAAGTTGAGCATGGTGGGACTGATGTTCTGAGCTGCATATAATTGAATGCAAGAAGTATCGTAGGAAAAGCAGATGAGCTCAGGGCATGGATCAACACATGAAATTATGATATTGTAGCCATTAGTGAGACTTGGTTGCAGATGGGGCAGGATTGGCTATTCAATATTTTGGGGCTCTGTTGTTTTAGATGCAACAGAGTGGGAGGGTTTGGCTGGGGGGGAGGGGGGGTGGTGGTGTTACCAGTTACAGAAAATGTCATGAGGAACAAGAAAGGCATGACCATTTTAATGGGGCTATATTATAGGCCACTTATAGCAGGTGGTTTTAACTTTCCACATATTAACTGAAACTCCAATACTATAAAAGGATTGGATTGGAGAGAGTATGTCAAATGTATTCAGGAAAGTCTCCTTACTCAGTACATAGAAGTTCCAACAAGAGGGTGTGCGATACTTGATCTCCTATTGATTCCTCTTGATCGGTAGCTGAGCGAAGGGCGCTGAGTAGGCTACGGTCAATTATGGAAAACTCTGAACATCCTCTACATAGCACCATCCAGAGACAGAGAAGCAGTTTCAGCGACAGGTTACTATCGATGCAATGCTCCTCTGACAGGATGAAGAGGTCAATACTCCCCAATGCCATTAGGCTTTACAATTCAACCGCCAGGACTTAAGAACTTTTTAAAAGCTATTATTAATGCTGTTTGAGATAGTGATTTAGATGCATATCATATTTTTTTACTGAATTAAGTATTGTATGTTATTAGTTTTGCTACAACAAGTGTATGGGACATTGGAAAAAAAGTTGAATTTCCCCATGGGGATGAATAAAGTATCTATCTATCATCTATCTATCTATTAGGGATTGAGACAGGGCAGGTGACAGAAGTCTGTGTAGGGTAACACTTCACAACTAGTGATCATAATGCAATTAGTTTTAAAGTAAATACAGACAAAGATACATCTGTTCTGTGGGTTGCGATTCTACATTAGAGAAAGGTCAATTTTGATGTTGCCAGATCAGAAAGGATCTGGCAAATGTGGATTATGGCAAAGAAGACCTTCAAAAGTGAAATATTTAACGTACGAATCTTGAATGTGTCTGTCAGAATAAAAGGTAAAGATAACAGGTTTAAGGAAGCTTGGTTTTCAAGAGATTAAGGCTCGGGTTAAGAAAAAAAAAGGTGCATAGCAGATATAGGCAGGTGGGAACTAATGAGGTGCTTATGGAGTATAAGAAATGCAAGAGAACAGATAAGAAAGAAATCAGGAGGGCTAAAGGAAGGCATGAGGTTGCCCAGCAGACAAGGTGAAGGAGAATCCTGAGGGACTCTACAGGTATGTTAAGAGCAAAAGGATTGCAAAGGACAAAATTGGTCCATTGGAAGATTAGAATGGTATTCTTTGTGTGGAGCCAATTTTATATTGGTATTTACTTGGGAGACAGACACAGAGTAGATAGAAATTAGGGAAAGCAGCAGCGAGGTCATGGACTCTATAGAGATGAGATTACAGAGGAGGAAGTGTTGGCTGTCTTGAGGCAAATTAGGATAAATTTCCAGGGCCTGTCAAGGTGTTCCCTCAGACTCTGTGGGGGTGGGGAGAAAGTGCAGAAAATGCAAGGCCCTACTGAGATATTTAAATCATCCCTAGCGTCAAGTGAGGTACCAGAGGATTGGAGGATAGCCAATGTTGTTCTACTGTTTAATAAAGGCACTAAAATTAAACCAAGAAATTATAGGCTGGTGAGCCTGACATCGATAGTGGGGAAGTTATGGAAGGTATTCTAAGGGACTGGATATATGAGTATTTCGACAGCCGTGGACTAATTAGGGACAGTCAGCATGGCTTTGTGCATGGTAGGTCGTGTCTAACCAATCTTATAGAGTTTTTTGAGGAAGTTACCAGGAAAGTCGATGAAGGCAAGGTAGTGAACGTTCTCTACATGGACGTTAGTAAGGCACTTATCAAGGCCCCATATGGGCAGTTGATCAAGAAGGTTCAGTTACTTGGCATTCAAGATGAGGTAGTAAATTGGTTTAGACATTGACTCTGTGGGAGAAGCCAGAGTGTGGTAGCAGAGGGTTGGCTCGGCTGGAGGCCTGTGACTAAGTGGAAGGCCGCTGGGATCAGTGCTGGGCCCATCGTTGTTTATCATCTATATCAATGATCTGGACAATAACATGGTTAAATGGACCTACAAATTTGTGGATGACACCAAGATTGAGGATGGAGTGGACAATGAGGAAGAGTATCAGAGCTTGCAGCGGGATCTGGCCCAGCTGGAAAAATGAGCTGAAAAATGGCAGATGGAGTTTAATGCAGACAAGTCGAGTGTTGCACTTTGGTAGGAACAACCAGTTTAAGTCTTACACAGGCTCTAGGAACACAGGTCCAAATTTCATTGAAAGTGATGTCACAAGTAGATAAGGTCATAAAGAAAGCTTTTGGAACATTGGCCTTCATACAGCAAATCAAAATATTGAGTACAGGAGTTGGCACATTATGTTGAAGTTGTATAAGACGTTGGTGAGGCCTAATTTGGAGTATTGTATGCAGTTCTAAACACAAGAAATTCTGCAGATGATGGAAGTTTGTGGGTTCAAGTCCCAGAGACTTGAATCCAGGGTGACCTTCCAGTAGAGTGGCACTCGAGTGGAGTTACTGATCAAGTATTGAGTACGTTGAAGTTGTACATGATGTTGGTGAGGCCTAATTTGGAGTATCCTGTGCAGTTTTGATCACCTACCTACAGGAAAGATGTAAATAGTTTGAATGAGTACAGAGAAAATATTCAACAGTGTTGCCAGGATTGGAGGACCTGAGTTATATGGAAAGATTAAATAGGTGAGGACTTTATTACTAGGAATGTAGAAGATTGAGGGGAGAGAAATACAAAATTATGAGGGGTATAGATAAGGTAAATGCAAGCAGGCTTTTTTGTCCACAGAATTTGGGTGGTATAACAACTTGAGGACATGGGTTAAGGGTGAAAGGTGAAAAGTTTAAGGGGAACATGAGGGGAAAGCTCTTCACTGAAAAGGTTGTGATATTGTGGAAAGAGCTGCCAGCACAAGTGGTGCATACAAGCTTGATTTCAATGTTTAAGAGAAGCTTGAATAGGTACATGGATATTAGGGGTATGGATGGCTATGATCTGGGTGCAGGTCAATGGGACTAGGCAGATTAAATGGTTCAGCATGGACTAGATGGGCCAAAAAGCCTGTTTTTGTGCTATACTTTTCTATGATTCTAATATTCAGAATCATAGAAATTTAAGTTTTATACCAAAAAAGACTATTCATCTCACTGTGTCATTACCAGGCCAAAATAATATGATTTGGATGCTCCCACTTCTGAGCTCCTTATCTGTAGCTTTGGGGATCTTGACTCCAGTTAGAGTAGCGTAACAATTTGCATAACGCTTTACAGCACCAACTGTACGATTGGGGTTCATTACCTGCCGTTGTTTGTAAGGGGATTGTATGTTCTCCCTGTAATCATGTAGGTTTGTTCAGGTGCTCTGGCTTCTTCCCACAAACCTAAAAGACATACATGTTAGGGTTATTAAGCTGTAGGCGTGTTATATTGGTGCTGGAAGCTTGGCAACATTTGCAGATTGCCTCCACCTCATCCTCAGACTGTGCTTGTGGTTGACGCAAAATGTGTATTTTGAAGTTTCGCTGTACATACGACAAATAAAGCTAATCTTTAATATGATGATCATTTCTGGTTTCAATACCCCCTTCAAAGGATGTTCAGACCCATAACATAATATGGTGGGAAAAACTCAATTCCTTTTTAATCAGATGAACCTAAACCATCGGACTTCAACCACTTTACAAGTGCCATTAGGAAATTAAATCCGTGTATGTGTAATACCATTGCGTTCACACATATCAATCCAATACATAAAACAAATATGCAAAACGTATTAGAAGTTGCAGTATTATATAAAATAATAAAAACTGTATATAACACTTGCTTGCAAATTCTCTCCCAGCTTACACGTGTGATTTGTACTTTTCCACTAGAACGGATGATCTGCAGTTGTACTTTATATAAACTGACATAAATTATATATATATGCCACTGGCACAGTTGACACGACAGTCCCCGATTACACGTGTGACTCTCGTGTGCACGGCTGGAGATGGCGGCCGGCAGAGTATAGAAGGAGGGGAAGGATGGGGGTGAGTGCGGGTGGAGGGGTGTGATTTGCTCTGTTCGGGTGTCAGGCCAGGCCAGGCTGCCGTGCCTAAGGGGGTCGAGGAGGGCGATGCTGGCGCTGCTGCTGCCCCAGCTCCCGGACGACATCCTGCTGCTGCTGTTCTCGTACACAGACACCCAGGCCCTGGGCAGGCTGTCGCAGGTCTGCAGGAGGTTCCAGCGCCTCATCGGCAGAGACACTCTGTGGAGGAGCATCGCCAAACTCTCCCTCAACACCGGCCTCACCCGCCTCGGCAGAGACGCGTAAGTGAAAGCCGTTTTTAAAACCGATTCCCTTTTAAAAAAAATATGGAGGCGCGGCCTACCCGAGTCCGGGGTTTCTAGCGACCCGACCCCCAGTCTCCATGGTTACCGCCCGTCAACTTTTCTTGAACATCGCTCGAAAATATTTAATTCCACCCTCTGCCTAAGAAAGTTTTTTAAAATTCCCATCTTCTTCATTGCTTAATTTTAATTTTCACATTGCTTTCATTTTAATCCCACTAGCTAAGCGTTTCCCCCCGTTTATTTTCTGCATCGAAGCTCAATCGATCTGCTGTTATATGTTTTTTATTCTTGAGAAATTTATTTTGAAAATTTTAATCCTTTATGTTAGGGTACATTGCTCAGTTCAGTATTTAGTTTTTGTTTGGAATTTACGGGGGGGGGCGTGGTTAGAAAGGAAGATTTGGTCAATAACCCTTTTAGGGGAGGGCTGGGGTGCTGAGGAACGCAAAGGGAAATGGAAAATTTATTACCAAAGAACTTATAAACTTATGTAAAAATAATAATTTGTGATAGTTATGTTTTAATGAGAAAAGTTGCACAACAGATGATGGCATGCTGAATTCCTGGGTTCATCCAGCATTTTGCGTGTTTTGGGGTGATTTTTTAAAATTTAAGACTCCTTTATTCGTTAGTTTAAAAAAATGTTAAGTCAAGGCTCGTTTTAGAAAATTATTTTTGTTATGTTTTGTAACTCCAAAACAAAACTAATTGGAAGAAAATCATGGAGCCAGGAGATGCATGTGTACTTCATTTCTTACATTACTGAGATATGATGATGTATGCCATATATATCATAAATAATTTATTGCAGGATATATATTCTGACAAGGTCCCCCCCCCCCGTAAATTCCAACCAGAAACTAAATAAATTATATATGTATATTCTGTAATAAGTTACTTGCAAAGATTGCTTAATCAAACAATATATTTACAATGCAACACACACACAATGCAGGAGGAATTCAGATCAGGCAGCATCTATGGAAATAAATAAATAACACACACAAAATGCTGGTGGAACACAGCAGGCCAGGCGGCATCTATAAGGAGAAGCACTGACGAAGGGTCTCGGCCCGAAACGTCAACAGTGCTTCTCCCTATAGATGCTGCCTGGCTTGCTGTGTTCCACCAGCATTTTGTGTGTGTTGTTTGAATTTCCAGCATCTGCAGATTTCCTCGTGTTTGCTAAATAAATAAATAGTCATGTTTTGGGTTGAGATCCCTACTTCAGTTCAGGACTGAGAAGGAAGAGAGAAGAAACAGATAAAACACACACGCACCAATATTGAAGTTCTGGGGCTTGCTCTGTGGTGGTTATAGGAGTTGAACTGCAGGAGGTGGTTCTGACAGCTCTGGACACCTTTCTTCTGGACATGTTGGCATACCGAGCAGTGCATGGCTCGCTGCTCAATGTGCTGATCTATCTCAGGCCGCCAGACAAAGCTTTGGGCTTGTGCTTTCATTGTGATCAGCATGTAGCTCACTCCAACACTTCGAACAGCAGTTATCCTTTCAGCAGGTTGAGTTCTTATTTGGATATCTGCAGGCTTCAGTTCAGTATCTAGTGGGGTACCGCAAGGCTCAGTGCTGGGACCCCAGTTGTTTACAATATATATTAATGATTTAGACGAGGGAATTAAATGCAGCATCTCCAAGTTTGCGGATGACACGAAGCTGGGCGACGGTGTTAGCTGTGAGGAGGATGCTAAGAGGATGCAGGGTGACTTGGATAGGTTAGGTGAGTGGGCAAATTCATGGCAGATGCAATTTAATGTGGATAAATGTGAGGTTATCCACTTTGGTTGCAAGAACAGGAAAACAGATTATTATCTAAACGGTGGCCGATTAGGAAAAGGGGAGATGCAACAAGACTTGGGTGTCATTGTACACCAGTCATTGAAGGTGGGCATGCAGGTACAGCAGGCGGTGAAAAAGGCAAATGGTATGTTGGCATTCATAGCAAAAGGATTTGAGTACAGGAGCAGGGAGGTTCTACTGCAGTTGTACAAGGCCTTGGTGAGACCGCACCTAGAGTATTGTGTGCAGTTTTGGTCCCCTAATCTGAGGAAAGACATTCTTGCCATAGAGGGAGTACAGAGAAGGTTCACCAGGTTGATTCCTGGGATGGCAGGACTTTCATATGAAGAAAGACTGGATCGACTAGGCTTATACTCACTGGAATTTAGAAGATTGAGGGGGGATCTTATTGAAACGTATAAAATTCTAAAGGGATTGGACAGGCTAGATGCAGGAAGATTGTTTCCGATGTTGGGAAAGTCCAGAACGAGGGGTCACAGTTTAAGGATAAAGGGGAAGCCTTTTAGGACCGAGATGAGGAAAAACTTCTTCACACAGAGAGTGGTGAATCTGTGAAATTCTCTGCCACAGGAAACAGTTGAGGCCGGTTCATTGGCTATATTTAAGAGGAAGTTAGATATGGCCCTTGTGGCTAAAGGGATCAGGGAGTATGGAGAGAAAGCAGGTACAGGGTTCTGAGTTGGATGATCAGCCATGATCATACTGAATGGCGGTGCAGGCTCAAAGGGCTGAATGGCCTACTCCTGCACCTATTTTCTATGTTTCTATGTATCTGTGAAATGCCATTCAGGCACATTTTGTGGAATGAGTGAAACAGCTGATCCAGTGTTCAATTCGCAAACATGAGGAAATCTGCAGATGCTGGAAATTCAAGCAACACACACAAAATGCTGGTGGAACGCAGCAGGCCAGGCAGCATCTATAGGAAGAAGCACTGTCGACGTTTCGGGCCGAGACCCTTTGTCAGGACTAACTGAAAGGAAAGATAGTAAGAGATTTGAAAGTAGGAGGGGGAGGGGAAAATGCGAAATGATAGGAGAAGACCGGAGGGGATAGGGTGAAGCTTAGAGCCAGAACTCAGGTTGGAGGAACAACACCTTATATACCGGCTGGGTAGCCTCCAACCTGATGGCAAGAACATTGACTTCTCTAACTTCCGTTAATGTCCCTCCTCCCCTTCTTTCCCCATCCCTGATATATTTAGGTTTTTTTCCCCCTCCCTTTTTTTTCTCTCTGCCCATCACTCTGTCTGTTCTCCATCTCCCTCTGGTGCTCCCCTCCCCCTTTCTTTCTCCCTAGGCCTCCCGTCCCATGATCCTTTCCCTTCTCCAGCTCTGTATCCCTTTTGCCAATCACCTTTCTGGCTCTCAGCTTCACTCCACCCCCTCCAGCCTTCTATCATTTTGCATTTCCCCTCTCCTTCCTACTTTAAATCTTTTACTATCTTTCCTTTCAGTTAGTCCTGACAAAGGGTCTCGGCCCGAAACGTCGACAGTGCTTCTTCCTATAGATGCTGCCCGGCCTGCTGCGTTCCACCAGCATTTTGTGTGTGTTGCCAGTGTTCAATTCCATTTTAATGAATTTGTTTTCTTCTGGTGTAAGCTATATTGCTTGTTTCTTGTTAGTTTTCACAATGTCAGTCCTGTGTCAATCTCATCATTATCAGATCTTTCATCAATGGCATGCAGATTAGAGCCCTTTTTGAAACTGCAACTTGACTTTTTATCTTTTTCTCTTCCCTGCGCAGTCCATTTTTTTTGTTTGCCTGGCATACTCTTTGTATGTGTCCTATACTGTTGCATTTTCTGCAAGTTTTGCTTTTAAACATTGCATTGGTGTGGTGTATGTGAACACTTACAAAAAATGGTAACATAGTTTGTTCTGCTAGGCAGGTTTCTGATTAGACTTTGCAATTTTGTTCATGTTCACTTTCATTCGTGACTGCAATTCAATTGCTTCTGTGTCTGCTGTTTCCATTGATACAGTGACTTCAACTGCTCTTTCAAGTGTGAGTTATGCTACATTCAGGAGTCGTTCTTGTGTGCTTTCTTGTAAGATTCCGCAAACTAAAGGATCTCTAGGTGCATCATTAACCCCATCACTGAACTTGTAATGCTCAATATCTTCAATTTAATCATGTATGCTGAAATGGACTCTCCTTTCTGATTCTGCTTATGGAACTTGAAGCATTCTACAATTAACAATGGTTTTGGTTAGAAATATTCCTACATTACTTTCATGACATCAGCAAAGTTCATTTTAGCTGGTTTCTACAGAGCCGTCTCTACTTCCTGAGGAGACTGAGGTCCTTTAACATCAGCCGGATGATGCTGAGGATGTTCTACGAGTCTGTGGTGGCCAGTGCTATCAAGTTTGCTGTTGTGTGCTGGGGCAGCAGGCTGAGGGTAGAATCAACAAACTCATTCATAAGGCCAGTGATGTTGTGGGGGTGGAACTGGACTCTCTGACGGTGGTGTTTGAAAAGAGGATGCTGTCCAAGTTGCATGCCATCTTGGACAATGTCTCCCATCCACTTCATAATGTACTGGTTAGGCACAGGAGTATGTTCAGCCAGAGACTCATTCCGCCAAGATGCAACACTGAGCATCATAGTCAAGTCAACTTTTATTGTCATTTCGACCATAACTGCTGGTACAGTGCATAGTAAAAATGAGACAATGTTTTTCAGGACCATGGTTTACATGACACAGTACAAAAAACTAGACTGAACTATGTAATTTAAAAAAAAAAACAGAGAAAGCTATACAACAGACCTACACTGGACTGCATAAAGTGCACAAAAACAGTGCAGACATTAAATAAATAATAAACAGGACAGTAGGGCAAGGTGTCAGTCCAGGCTTTGGGTATTGAGCAGTCTGATAGCTTGGGGGAAGAAACTGTTACATAGTCTGGTCATGAGAGCCCGAATGCTTCGGAGCCTTTTCCCAGATGGCAGGAGGGAGAAGAGATTGTATGAGGGGTGCATGGGGTCCTTCATAATGCTGTTTCCTTTGCGGATGCAGCGTGTAGTGTAAATGTCTATGATGGCGGGAAGAGAGACCCCGATGATCTTCTCAGCTGACCTCACTATCCGCTGCAGGGTCTTGCGATCCGAGATGGTACAATTTCTCAACCAGGCAGTGATGCAGTTGCTCAGGACGCTCTCAATACAACCCCTGTAGAATGTGATGAGGATGGGGGTTGAGAGATGGACTTCCCTCAGCCTTCGCAAAGTGTAGAGACGCTGCTGGGCTTTCTTTGCTATGGAGCTGGTGTTGAGGGACCAGGTGAGATTCTCTGTCAGGTGAACACCAAGAAATTTGGTGCTCTTTACGATCTCTACCGAGGAGCCGTCAATGTTCAGCAGAGAGTGGTCGCTCCATGCCCTCCTGAAGTCAACAACCATCTCTTTTGTTTTGTTCACATTAAGAGACAGGTTGTTGGCTCTGCACCAGTTCGTTAGCTGCTGCACCTCCTCTCTGTAAGCTGACTCGTCATTCTTGCTGATGAGACCCACCACGGTTGTGTCATCGGCGAACTTGATGATATGGTTCGAGCTGTGTGTTGCAGCACAGTCGTGGGTCAGCAGAGTGAACAGCAGTGGGCTGAGCACGCAACCCTGGGGAGCCCCCGTGCTCAGTGTGATGGTGTTGGAGATGCTGCTCCCGATCCGGACTGACTGAGATCTCCCAGTCAGGAAGTCTAGGATCCAGTTGCAGAGGGAGGTGTTCAGGCCCAATAGGCTCAGCTTTCCAATCAGTTTCTGAGGGATGATTGTGTTAAATGCTGAACTAAAGTCTATGAACAGCATCCGAATGTATGTCTCTTTTTTATCCAGGTGAGTTAAGGCCAGGTGGAGGGTGGTGGCAATGGCATCATCTGTTGAGCAGTTGGGACAGTACGTAAACTGCAGGGGGTCCAGTGAGGGGGGCAGCAGGGTCTTGATATGCCTCATGACGAGCCTCTCGAAACACTTCACGATGATGGATGTAAGTGCAACGGGACGGTAGTCATTTAGGCAGGACACTGAAGCCTTCTTCGGTACGGGGACGATGGTGGCGCTGCTCAGGGAGATGTTGAAGATGTCAGTGAGAACATCTGCTAGCTGGTCTGCACATCCTCTGAGCACTCTACTAGGGATGTTGTCTGGTCCAGCAGCCTTCCGTGGGTTGACCCTGCACAGGATTCTTCTCACGTCGGCCATGTAGAGACACAGCACCTGGTCATTCGCAGGAGGGGTGGACTTCCTCAGCGCCACGTCATTTTCCGCCTCAAACCGGGCATAGAAGTTATTCAGCGCATTTGGGAGGGAGGCATCACCTGCACAGTCAGGCATATATGGAAGTCATTCCTGCCTGTGGCCATCAAACTTTACAACTCCTCCCTCGGAGTGTCAGACACCCTGAGCCAATAGGCTGGTCCTGGACTTATTTCCACTTGGCATGGTTAATTTATTATTTAATTATTTATGGTTTTATATAGCTATATTTCCACACTATTCTTGGTTGGTGCGACTGTAACAAAACCCAATTTCCCTCGGGATCAATAAAGTATGTCTGTCTGTCTGTTTGGTTGGAGCAGTTAAACTTCTAAGCAAACTGTATGCTTTCCTACCTTTTACACTCTGTAACACTGGCACTCATTCCTCATTGGCTTTTCCATTTGCTTCAAGATACTGCTCAATTCTCTCATTATGCAATATCCGATCATCTGTAATGTAATCAAATGTGTCTATTTTTCTGATATAGCCCAGTGTTTCTGCTTAAAATTCATGATTATTATCATCTAATACCATGTATAAACCCTGAATTTGGTCTTTTTTTCTGCCTTTGGTTTAATCAACCATCTCTCTTCCCCTTGTGAAGAAACAAACATTTTGTGCTTGATTTTTTTTTAACTCAAACATCTCTTTTTCCTTTGTGAAGAAACAAATGTGCTGCTCTTCAATATGTAGGTAGTCGTCTCAGGTTCAGTTTAAAAGTTACTCATCTGCACTGTTAGGGATTTTTTTAAACTCCAAAACATAAAACTAATTGAAAGAAAAACACAGGGTCAGGAGATGTGTGTGTTTTTTGTTTCTCACTTTAGTGAGGTGAGCACATATGACATAGTGGCATAATGAAGAATGCTATTCATGTACTTTTATATATAGCCTGTAATAAATTATTTAAACAACAAAGAATGCTTAAACAATATATTTACAATATTACTGAATTATTAAATACACAACAATTTTATTTTTATTTCTGAATGAACACTGTTTGATTGGAATGGCCCCCTGCATTGAGCACCTCATCCTGGTTAGAATTTTGAGATGGCCAGTTAGTATAGTTTTTTCTATTCCCTTAACCCAAAGAGTGCTTTTGTGCTGCAAATGTAAGGTCAACTAAAATTTATTTATTACCCGTTCTGCAGAATTAAAGTTGACTGGTATTACATGAACAGAGGTGCAAGTGTGAGGAATCACTTACTATTGCAATATTATGCTGTAGAACATAGGACACTACAGCACACTACAGGCCTTTCAGCCCATGATGTTGTGCCAGCCTTTTAACCTACTCTAAGATCAATCTAACTCTTCCCTCCTACAGAGCTCTCCATTTTTCTATTGTCCATGTGTCTATCTAAGAGTTTCTTAAATGTCCCAAATGGATCTGCTTTCAACGCCACCTCTGGCAGTATGTTACACACAACCACCAATTTCTATGTTTTTAAAAGATAAAGTTACCTCTGACATCCTCTCCTATGCTTTCTTCCAATCACTTTAAAATTATGCCACCTGGAATTAGCCATTTCTGCCCTGGGAAAAGTCTCTGGCTGCTCACTCCGCCATTGTCTCTTCCACCTTGTACATTTCTATGAAGTTGCCTCTCATCCTCCTTCACTTCAGAGAGAAAAGCCTAGCTCAGTCAACCTATCCTCGTAAGGCAATCTCTAATCCAGGTCGAATCCTGGTAAATTTCCTCTGCACCCTCTCGAAAACTATAACGAGGCGACCAGAATGGAAAATGATATTCCAAGTGTGGCTAACCAGGGTTTTATGTGCTATGTTTCAGTAGTATTTCGAGTTTATAATAAATGGTCTCAACCCGAAACATTGATTCTCCATTACCCTCCACACCTGCTGAGATCCACCAGCACTTTAATTTTTGCTTTACTTAGTCGCAAAGTTTTTGATCAATTTGCATGTAAATTCTTAAAATTGGAAGTCAAAATGAATTATCTAAAAACATAAATAAGGACTATAAAAGCATCCATTGGAATGTTTAAAATGAGGAAAGACTAGTAAAAGGCAATGTGGTTCTCTTATAGTCTCTTGTAGAACTAAGGAAATAGCAGAGAAAATAAATAATTCTTTTGTGCCTGCTTTCACTGAGAAAAAAACTTCTGAACATACTGGCGAATAATGCATCTAGAGTGAGTGAAAAGCTGAAAGAAATTAGCATTAATTATAAAAATAGTTGAAAATTTAATAGAACTGAAAGCAGTTAAATCCCTAGAACCTGTTAACTTGCAATCCAAGGATTTGAAAGAATTGGCAATGGAGTGAGTAGATAAACTGGTTGTCATCTAATTCTTTTGCACCTTATTGTCTGTGTGCACTGCACTTTCATTATAATTGTTACTCCTGTTATCGTTTTCCCTTGTACTAGCTCAGTGCTTTGTTGTAATGAAATGATCTGTATGGCTGGCATGCAGAACCAAGTTTTTAGATGTAGGGCACCTCAGTACTTGTGATGATAATAAACCAATTTCTAGAACAGTCCTCACAAATTGAAAGGAAGCAAATAAAACCCTTCAATTAAGGATAGGAAAAAGACAGCAGGGAAACTATAGATCAGTTAGTCTGGGGTAGGGTAAGTGATAGAATCAATTGAGAAGGAAGTATAATATATAAAGAGACGGCTGTTTCCTGTAATATACACAGGGATGGTGGTCCTCGTGTATATTAGTACTGGGAATGGCAGCCCCTGTGTATTTTGTAGAATATTTTAATGTACATGTGTACAAATAAAGCTAATCCTTAATATTTATGTACCAATGTTAGTAGTGGAAAAATCTACATCAGTTTCTGAAAGAAAAGCATGATTAGCAAGTCTTTTTGACATGACTAGCATAAATAAAGGGAACCTAGTAGATCCTGGTGGTGTATGTCAGTTTTCATTGATGAGATACTACGCAAAAAGTTATTAAATAAAATTAGAGGAATTGTGGAGGGGTTATGTGTTGAGGATGGTAAATGGATAGAAAAAGTTTTAGAATAAATCTGTTATGTTCAGTTTGAAACTGTGACTGTAGAGGTGCTGCTTGGTGGGTGCTGAGACCCTGTCTATTCACAATTTATATCAGAGATCTGGATGTAGGGACCAAGAGTCATATATCTGGGTTTCTTGACAATACAAAGCTGGGTTCTCTATCTCTATGGCTGATGAGGTTGATGCAGAGAGGCTTCAGGGGGATAACGTCATACCAAGTGAGTTGATCAGGATGTAGCAGATGAAATATAATATAGGAAATCAAAGTTATAAAAACTAGAAACTCTGGAATTTTTGAAAAAGTTAAGTGACTGAAATTGTTAACATAGAACTAATAGAAAGAAGAACAGGAGAGACCAGGGAAACGTGGACACTTCATTTTTACTTTTATTGAGGCACACAAGTATAACATAATGGCATAATGACATGTGTCATTCACATACTTTTACATATATCGTGTAATGAGCCTGTAATGTTTAAGTAATATTGTAAATGTATTATTTGATTAAATGTTCTTACAACAAGCAATCCTTAACCAAACAATGTATTTACAATATACTCAAATATTAGTGAAATATAAAATACACAACAATCCTCCTTGCTTAGCTATACAGTAAACTCCAACTCAATGTAGAATGCATTACAACTTGTATACTGTATATAACTACTATATAGACATCCACAGCATAGTAAGTTTTAAATTATCTCATTCAAGCCTAAATATTTAATCGCTGTGGAGGATTTCTCACTCTTGTGGAATAATGTCTTTCCTGACCAGAGAGGTCAGAGAGCACAGTTGTGTAATCCATGCATATCATAGGTGTGACCACAGATGCTTGGTTTAAATAATTCACACTTATTGCATTGTGCCCCGAGCCCATAGTCTTCTAATCTTTGTAACACAGAATGGAGATTTTGCAGATGTTCCTTGTCATCTAGGTAACCAATTCCATTTTGCTTGCCTATTGTTAGTTTTCACATTGTAAATCTCAAGGTTACTTAGTCCTGTGGTACTGTCATCAATTGCATGCAGATTTATGAAACTCATTTTGAAACTGCAACTTGACTTTTTATGTTTTTCTCTTTCCTGTACAGTCCATTTATTTTTGTTTGCTGAACATGCTCTTTGTAATTGTTCTACTTTGTTCCAAGGTTGTCAAGCTGAGGAGTGGTAATGGGGACAAGCTCCCACTACCTAAAAGTGCTCCTCACGGCATGCGCCTCAAATAGCCTCTGACAACCAAGTCCAACTCCTGGCCTTCTCGTGTGGCTTAGCCTCTAAGCCTGGAGGAACCGTTTCTACTCTCAGGAGAAGGGGCGAAGGTGGGTCCTGGCGCCTTAAAACCAGTGCTTCTGTAGGTGGAGCTCGTCAGCCTGGGAAGGCAGTCCATCTAAGATAGGGAAAACTTTGATTTCAAACCTCCGCTGCCTTGCGGCCATACCCACTTATGGAAAAGGCTTTGGGAGTAAATCCTGAGGACAAATCCGGAGTTGGAGACCCCAAGGCAGTCCGACGTTGCCTTCAACCTCATTTTGGCAACTCCTGCAATGTCACTGGTGCCAAGCTGTATCAGCCTTTGCCCTTCCCTTGAACAATGTCGGTGGCATGGAGAGGGGAGATTTGCTGCTTGGGCATCTGCCGGTCTTCCATACAATCTTGCCCAGGCCTGTGCCCTGGAGAGGACACTTGCAAGACTTTCCAGGCGTAGATACATGGTCTCGTGAGACTAATGGATGCCATCCACTTTGTTGCATTTTCTGCAGGTTTTCTCTTTTGACTTGCACTGGCCTGGTGTATGTGAGCCCCTTCTACAATGGGAACACAGTTTGTTTGGCCAGCCAGGTTTCAGTTTAGACGTGCCAATATTGCTCACTTTCGCTTTCATTCCTGACTGCAACTCAACTGCGTGTCTGTCTGCTGTTTACATTGATAAAACAATTTTAAACGCTCCTTTAAAGTTGAGTTATGCTTCATTTAGGAGCCATTTTTGAATGCCTTCTTGTAAGATTCCACAATCTAAATGTTCTCTCAGTACATCATTAAGTCCATCACTGAACTGACAGTGCTCGGACAATCTTCAATTCAGCCACGTAATCTGAAATGAACTCCCCTTTTGAATCTGCTTATGAAACCTAAAGTATTCTGCAATCAACAATGGTTTCCTTTCTAAATGTTCCCACTTCCACGATATCAGCAAAGCTGTTTTCAGCTGGTTTGGTTGGAGCAATTAAATTTCTAAGCAAATTGTATGCTTTCTCACCTATTACACTCAGTAAATCTGTCACTCGTTTCTCATTGGCTATTCCATTTGCTTTAAAATACTGCTCAATTTGCTTAGAATACAAAGTCCAGTAAATAAAATGTGCCTTTCTTTCCAATGTAACAGCCATTTATGTTCTTTTTAAAAAAAAAATACTATTATTATCAGTGTTGGTTGCCCGTTGTTTCTGACAGTGACGTAAGCCTGTGCGGGAGGAGTTTTATAGTGGAAAAAACTGTTGCATCGGGGCAGTTCCACTCTCTCGGTCTCAAAAATCTTAAGTCCAATGGTACGAAAAATCATCACGACTGGAGATTTCCTCGGCTGCAGTGGATCGCCATGACACCTTCTGTACCTTGTCATGCCCTTCGCTCTCCATAAAGTGTTGCAGCACCACCCTCTTGGCTGTCGCATCTTGTAGTTGATCTCATACGCCCAGTCTGCCGGAACTGGCTTCGCACGCTGGGGTAGGCGTATCCTTATCTCACTGGGGTTGGAGGTTCCCGGCTACCCTCACCTGGTTTAGTCTGTCTGTCAAAGTGGTGTACCGGGGTGTGGCCACTGTCGCATGCAAGCAGTTACTTGGAGCCACAGGTGAGAGCTGGGTGGCAGGTGGGGACTAAAGGGGGATGAGTTGCCCTGGGTGCAGTACGACAAGCCTTGCCAACAGAAGTGCTACCCCTCCCTGGACACCCCATACAGTACTATCAGTACTTGCTGTTTATGAACCGGTGAATTCGTCTATTTCCTGCCCTTTTTTTAGCTCGAACGTCTTTCTCCTCTTGCGAAGAAAAAACTGTGCTATGATGTTTTAAAACTTGGATGTCTTGCTGTGCTTCACAGGTAGGTTTGTTTAAAACTTCCTTGTCTCCCATGTTGTGTTTTGTAACTCCAAAACATAAAGCTAATTAAAGGAAAAATATGGGGAGACCAGAAGAATGTATATGCTTCATTTTTACTTTAGTTTTCTTTAGTGAGGTACATAAATGTAATGTATTGGTGTAATGACATAGCTATTCATATACTTTTTACATATAAGCTGTAATGAACTATGTAAACAAAGAATGCTGAACCAAATAATATTACTTAAATATTACTGAAATATTAAATACAGCAATGTGTTCGATGGGTAGTGGGCTGAATCACTGAAAGTTAACGTTCAGGATAGCAAGTAATTTGGAAAGAAGGTGGAATGTTGGCTTTTGTTAAAAAGGATTACCAAATGAATAACTGGAATTGTATAGGGTTCTCATGCGATTATCCCTGGAATATTGTGTACAGTTCTGGTCCACCGACCCAACAAAGGGGATAACTGAGATGGAAGGAGCAGAATAAAAACACAAAATGCTGGCAGAACTCAGCAGGCCAGACAGCATCTATGGGAGGAGATAATGACGACGTTTCGGGCGGAAACCCTCCTGATGAAGGGTCTTTTTTCTCTCTGTCTCTGTCTCTCTCTCTCTCTCCCTTCTACCCTACCCTTTTCACTCGTGTTGCCTTAGAAAGAGCAGAATGGGTTTCACCGGATTGAATTCTAGGATCTGTGTTATTTTGGGTGGGGTGGGAAATATTTATGTTGGGTTGTTTTTTTGGGAGGAGATGCACTTGGATCTAAACACTAGAAACAAATCTAATTGAAATGTACAAAATTATTATGGATTTGACAAGGAACACAAACCAATCCTCGTGGAGAGACTGAGTAATTTTAAGTTCCTGGGTATCAGTATCTCTGAGGATCTAACCTGATTCCAACATTTTGATGCAGCTGTGAAGGCAAGACAGCAGCTATATTTCATCAGGAGTTTGAGGAGATTTGGTTTGTCACCTAAAACACTCAAACTTCTACAGATGTACTGTAGAGAGCGTCCTGACTGGCTGCATCACCATCTGTTATGGTGGGGCTACTACACGGGATGGAAGCAAATTGCAGAGAGTTGTAAAATTAGTCAATTCCATCACGGGTACTAGCCTCCGTAGTATGCAAAACATCTTCAAGGAATGTGCCTCAGAAAAGCGGCTTTCCTGAAGAACCTCCACCACCCAGGACATGGCCTCTTCTCGTTGTTACCATAAAGAAGGAGGTAGGAAGCCTGAAGTCACACATTCAGTGATTCAGAAACAGCTTCTTTGCCTCGGCCGTCTGATTTCCAAATGGACATTGAGCACTGCCTTATTACACTTTTATTAAATTTCTGTTTTTGCGCTACTTATCTTAATTTAACTTTAATATACATATATTTATTGTAATTCAGTTTTTTTTCCCTATATCATTGCATTGTACTGCTTCCATGAAATTAACGTATTTCATGACATATGCCGGTGATGTTAAACCTGATTCTGACACGAGGGGGCATAGTTTAAAGGTGCTTGGAAATAGCCTTTATCACCGGTACCTGCCCCCTTCGCCGGCCTTTGTCGCCCCATACCCCCCTCCTTTGCCGGCCTTTGTCGCCCCATACCCCCCTCCTTTGCCGGCCTTTGTCACCCCGTACCCCCCTCCTTTGCAGGCCTTTGTCACCCCGTGTCCGCCCCCTTCGCCAGCCTTTGTTGCCCCGTACCCGACACCATCGCCAGCCTTTGTCAACCCGTGTCCGCCTCCTTCACCAGCCTTTATCACCCCATACCCCCCCCTCCTTCACCAGCCTTTATCACCCCATACCCCCCTCCTTTGCCGGCCTTTTATCACCCCATACCCCCCTCCTTTGCCGGCCTTTATCACCCCATACCCCCCTCCTTTGCCGGCCTTTATCACCCCATACCCCCCTCCTTTGCCGGCCTTTTATCACCCCATACCCCCCTCCTTTGCCGGCCTTTATCACCCCATACCCCCCTCCTTCGCCGGCCTTTATCGCCCCGTACCCGACACCGTCGCCGGCCTTTATCGCCCCGTACCCGACACCGTCGCCGGCCTTTGTCACCCCGTACCCCCCGTCCTTCGCCGGCCTTTATCACCCCTTTATCACCCCGTACCCCCCCTCCTTCGCTGGCCTTTATCACCTATGCCCTCCCTATTCTTCTCCAACATTTTTGCAGCCTGGGAGATCCAGCTTTTTCTGGCAGACGGAGCGTAGGTGCTCAGTGAAGTGGTCTACCAATCTATACTGAGGGGATGTCGGGTAGGTTTTCCACGCACCTAGTGGTGGGTGCATGGAATGCACTGGTGGCAGTGGTGGTGGAAGCAGGTACAATAGGGTCTTTTCAGAGCCCCTTAGATAGGTACATGGAGCTTAGTAAAACAGAGGGCTATGCGATAGGGAAATTCTAGGCTGTTTCTAGAGTAGGTTACATGGTTGGCACAACATTGTGGGCCTGTAATGTGCTGTAGATTTCTATGTTCTATGAGAAAAATTTAACTGGGGAAAATTAATCTTTGGAATTCCCAACCTCAGGGCTGTAGGGGCTTAGTCACTGATTAAATTCATGGCAGCAAGTGAATTTAAATTCAAGTCACTGCTAATTTTTTTCCTTGAAATAATGTTTCTGTAAGTCCCCTGCTAGTGAGGTTAAATTAATTAGTGCATAGTTTCTATGCTGCTTCCTGCTTTTTGTTTTGAAGTTTTGAAAATCGAGACTACAGCCACATCTCCCAACCAAAGCAGGATAATTTCTCCAAGAAAGTGAGCGGGGAATTGGTCACATAGAAATTATGCACACTAAAAAAAATTCAATCCCAGTCTTGTGCAGCAGTGCAATAATATATACCTGTAATAGTACTATTGCCTAAATGTCAAGAGCTGGATGTTTGGAATTCAGGAGTAGACTAATTTAAGACTACACCTCATAGCTGGTAAACCACAGGAACCGTGAGCACAATGCATAGGACATCAGTTATACCCCATGAGCTGTCATAACAATTTCTGTACCTACTGCATGTTAAAGATTAATCAGGTAAAGTTAATCCAGTAACACAGTAATAAAACTGGGTTTAATGGTGCTGTATATTCCCTGTGGTTTGCTGGCAGTGTTAGAAAGTTGCTGAACACCAATTTGCAGTATTTCTGTAACTGGCAAGTGATGCCCCATTACATTCAGAGAATAGGTAATTTGTTATTTCTGGCAGCAGTGATGAGGGCTATGGTTTTATATAGATACCGGACACCCTTATGAGTGCCCTGAACTTGGTTACAGCTTTGGCAGTAGTGATAGCAAGCTGCTCTCTTGTGAGGGGGACGTTGCATCTCGTATGTCTCAGTAGTTAACTTTGGAACCGATTGGAACTTGGACAAGGGTCACTGCATTTCTAGTTGGTGCTGATTTAGCTTCAAGGATACTCTTTTGGTTGCTATAGTTAGCCTCAGCATTCCAGAAGCAGGAATAAAATGGGTTTCATTCCTGACCGCTGTCCTTCAGTTTATCAACAGGACGGTCTCAACTAACCTGTTTTGTTTCCTGTCCGTAGCAATGTTGGTGGTGACCCATATGGGAGCATGGAACGTAGTGGTTAGCATAACAATACTATTATGTATAAGTGTTTAATTCTTCCCATGACTTTGTGGGTCTTCTCTTGATGTTCCCATTTCCTTCCACATTCCAAAGATGTTAATTAGCCACATGGGTGTAATTGGATGGCGTGGGCTCATTGGGCCAGAAGGCTTTTACCATGCTGTATCTCTTTTATATTTAACAAAGATTGATTACTTGCAGAGAAAATACTACAAGTAAGAAAATACAAGGCTCATAGTGCTGGTGAAATTAAATAATTCGTTCTTTAGTACTCATGATTCACAATCTGGCCTCCTCTGTACAGGAGGAACCAAATGCAGATTGGATGATTACTTTGTGAAGAACTTGTGTTCAGTTTGCAGTTAACTGCCTGCTTTAATTCCCATTCTAAATATAGTCTAACTTCTCAGTCTGTTGCCCCCTGTACTGTCACAACGAGTCTCAAAACGAACTTGAGGAACCCCACTTCATGTTCCGTCTGGGCCCACTGTGGCCTTCTGGACTCCAATCAATTCCACAGACTGGCTTCTCAGTTAATTAATTGAGACTCATTGGGCCCAGTACATTTTGGCCCAATTAAGTGCTGCCCCGATTAGCGAAAGTTTCATGGAAGTAGTTAAAAAGGTATATTTTTAAAAAAAATTAACATTTAACTGAGTAACAACTTGTGTATTTAAATGAAAGACAGAACAAATTAGAACACTACCAATTGTTGGATAGTACTATTAGTTCCTAATAGTGTTCGATGGAGGAATTCATCTACGTATGCTGCAGTGTTCTTTTGATTGACTATAAATGACCAAAATCACCACAGACACCTAATGCAGATAATAGACTAACTTCATTACCTTCCTACATGAAGTAGTAATTGTAATCCAACAAAAAATTTCCTGATATCAGATATGTCATCTTAAAGTCAGAGTAAAAAAACAAAATAATCAAAAATCACTGCTCTTTTGAATTGGTGCCTGTCAACCCAAATGGATAACACAACTGATGCTATTTAAAAACCGTTCAGTGTAGCGTTTAATGGTTATGCAACTGATACTAGTTAGAAATTGTTCGGCAACAATTTCCTGTCCCAATTATGTGGCATGGTGTCCCAAATATATGAAGGGAATCCTAGCTATTATCACCATTAGTTTTTGTTCTTTAAGAGTTGTCCCAAATAAGTGGCTGCCCTGATTAACCGATGGCCCAACTAACCAGAATCCACTGTATTAGCTCAGCTTGTTATAGCTCATTTTCCTTTTTTCTCTTTCTCTGGGATTGGAGATCATGCCCAACCGGACCTGCTGGGCTTGTCTGAGTCACAAGATACTGCAGATGCTGGAAATCTTAAGCAATGCACACAAAATGCTGGGGGATCTCAGCAGGTCAGGCGGCATCTATGGAGGGAAATGAACTGTCGATCTTTCGGGCTGAGACCCTGTGTCGTGACTTCATCTCAGGGTCTCAGCCTGAAACGTATCCTATTCATTTCCCCGCATAGATGCTGCCTGACCTGCTGAGTTCCTCAAGGATTTTATGTGTGTTGCTGCTGGGATTGTCCACCTGCTTTGCATTTTCCAATTTCTATATTCTTTTGTCTATTCATCTGTCTAGTGTTCTGACTCTATTGGCTCCCGTTCACTAAGTGACTGGACAATCTGTTTACAGCTTATCCTCATGGTCACCCCTGTATTACCTTGTCAGAAGCATTCCTGTTACCTTACCCTCTCTGCCACCTTACCAGCTGCTTTTCAGTTATAACAAATGATATTTGACCTGACATGGTGACTCTTGTATCTTTTTCCGCATATGAGACCATAAGACCTTGAGGCAGAATTAGGCCATTTGGCCCATCAACTCTGCACTGTCATTCAATTATGGCTGATTTATTTCCCCACTCAACCTCATTCTTCTGCCTTCTCCCTGTCACCTTTGACAACCTTACTAATCAATAGCTTATCAACCTCTGCTTTAAATATACCCAATGACTTGGCCTGCACAGCCATCTGTGGCAATGAATTCCACAGATTCTCCAGCCTCTGGCTAAAAAAATTCCTCCTCATCTCTTTTCCAAATGGAAATCTTTGTATTCTGAGGCTGTGCCCCCAGTACTAGGCTCCCCACGATAGGAAACAGGACATTACCGTGTCCAGTTGACTATTTCCAAGATTTCCTATTTTTATTTTGATTTTCAGCATCTATTTTTAAAAAAATTTCAGTATTTGGTCTTGGCTGTGAGTTTCCATAATAAAATATTGCATATAATCTGGGCTTAGTTTTGAGTAGTACATGATCTTTGGAATAACGTTGCTGTTGGTGCTTGAAGATGCTGGTTCACCAGTTTTTGACAGAGGAATTATAAATAAGGAGTTGTTGAGCGATCTTGGCTCAGAGGTTGTACACAAATCCGAGGCTTGATACTCCCATGCGATACTTGCTGTGCTATATGTGGTGCTGTCTTTCAGATGAGACATCATCTCATAAAAGATGGTGAATTTCTGGGATTCTTTACTCTGTAGGGTCATTGGAAGTATTTAAAGGAGAGTTTGACAGATTCTGAAAGATTGGGAAATTGAGGGCTGTGGGAAACTGGCACAGAGGAAGAGATGATCAACGATGATCCTATTGAATGGCAGATCAAGTCAGAATCAGATCTACTATCACTGACATGTGACATGAAATTTTAAATAATTTCTGCAGGTGCGGAAATTCAGAGCGATGCACATGAAGTGCTGGAGGAACTCGGGTCAGGCAGTTTCTATGGAAGTGAATAAACAGTCAATGTTTCAGGCTGCGACCCTTCTTCAGGACTGAAGAACATTTGTGAAACTTGTTTTGCAGCAAAGATATGGAAACCTATAAATCAGAAAAATATACAAATAGTGCAAAGTAAAGGGTGTCAAGGTAGTCCATTCGGAAGTCTGATGGCGGAAGACATGAAGCTGTTCTTAATCATTGAGTGTGAGTCATCAGGCTCCTGTACTTCCTCCTTGATGGTAGTAACAAAAGAGGGCATGTTCTGGATGGTGAGAGTCCTTAATGATGAATATTTAGAATTTATTTAAATCTTATTAATATACTACAACAGGAGGGAATAAGGATCTTTGCGTTATGACTCCATCGCAATGTACAGACATGTGAATTTAAAAGTCTGATGGTTTGTAGAAAGAAGCTGTCCCGTAGCCTTTTGGTCCTGGCTTTAATGCTGTGGTAGCAATTGCCAGACGGAAGCAGCTGAAACAGTTTATGTTTAGGGTGACTGGTGTCCCTGACGATCTTCCAGGCCGTCTTTCTGCCTCATTAATGTTGAATACTACGTTCTTAAGTCTTTTGAGGGTAGGTTGAGTGAACTTGGTTTTTTTCCTCCTTGGAGCAACGGAGGATGAGAGGGACTGAATAAAGATGATGAGCAGCATTGATCGTGTGGATTTTCCCAGGGCTGAAATGGCTAACACGAGTGGGCATTGTTTTAAGGTGCTTGGAAGTAAATACAAGGGGGATGTCAGAGGTAAGTTTTTCACACAGAAAGTGGTGGGTGTATGGAATGCATTGCCAGCGAAGGTGGTAGAAGCAGATACAATAGGGTCTTTTAAAAGACTAAAAGACATGGAGCTTAGAAAAATATTCTGAGGGCTATGCAGTAGGGTAATTCGAGGCAGATTCTAGAGTAGGTTACATGGTCGGCACAACACTGTGGGCTGAAGGGCCTGTAATGTGCTGTAGATTTCTATGTTCTGTGTTCTAAGTCGGTGTCCCTTGAAGGTGTCCTCAATGGTGGGGAAAGTTGTCCCCATGATGACACTGAAGGAGTCCATAACTCTTCAGTCTCTTGCAAATCTGAGTGTTGGTGTCTCCATACCAGGCTATGATGCAAGCAGTCTGCTCTCTGCCATGTATCTGTAGAAATTGCCAGAGCCTTTGACATAACAAATCCCTTCAAACTCCTAATGAAGTAGAAACACTGGTGTGACTTCTCATGATTGCATCGTTGTGTTAGGCCCAGGGCAGATCCTTTGAGATGTTGACGCCCAGGAACGTGAAGCTGTTTGCCCTATCCACTGCTGATCTCTCAGCTTCCCCTTCCAGAAGTCCACAAGCATTTCCTTGATCTTGCTGATGTTGAGTACAAGGCTGTTGTTGTGACACCACTTAAGCAACAAATCTATCTTGCTCTAGTACGCCACCCTGTTTCCACCTGAGATTCTAAAACAAGTGGCATCATTGGCAAATTTATAGATGGTGTTTGAGCCACACAGTCTTGAGTGTAGAGAGAGTGGAAAAGAGGGCTAGGCACACATCCTCGAGGTACACCTATGTTGATGGGCAGCGAGGAGGAAATGTTTGGGCCACTGAGTGGCCGCCTTCTACTCCTAACTTCTTGCTTTAGTTTCTCAGCCCTCTTAGTTGAACAGAAAAGCCGAAGTACAGTGAGTGAGTTCTCATTTGTGTCTGCACCATTACTTATCCTTCACCCAGCACCTTTTTTACTATCTGGTCCCTATCGATTTTCTGTTTGAGGCATCTTGCTATGTGCAATTTGACTCCAGTATTACCTACATTACAACGAAGACCTCTCAGAAACTACTTCTTTGGGTGTAAAGCTCTGAAAGGCAACCAAAGGCACTCTGTGTATGCAAGTCTTTTTGTTCTTTTGAGAGAGGACTAACTGCTATTTCAGAAAATTGCTTTGTCTTTCAAGCGACAAGCTCTGATTCCGTCCCCTTCCCCAACCTGAATCAGCAGACCCTGAGAAAGCAAATTATTTTCTCGCCTGGCTTTGATGATCACAAGAGCAAAGACGTGGAATGGGTGACTTTAAGTCAGATGTCTAGGAATGCAATCACACTAAAAAGAAAGTGTCAAAAGATATACAGGGCTTGGGGCAGGTGAATGGTGTAGAGAGAGAGAAAAGTGCCTGAGGCTATGGCAAGAGGATGGGAAAATGGAACGCCAAGGCATTCTGTGTGCGAAGCGGCCACTGTAACGCGTGTTAACAGCTATGTGAGATGCTTATTTACTGCCTGAATCATTTTTAAGTGGCCTCGGGGAACAATGGCTTGGAACAAAAGCTGATGGGAATGTGGCTTGAAGGAGAAATGGAGGGGTGGTGGGGGTAGTGGAGGTGAGAAGCATTGAACTGTTTTATTGAGCCAAGAGGTGTATGCTGCAATATTGTCAAATTCCAGCAAATGTCATTAAGTGCAGGGCTGCCCACCCCAAGTCAAAGACCTGTTCATAATAAAAATGTTTAAATTAAGATATGAAGCTATGATTGCTGTTGATTTTCTTTTTGTCTGGGTAGTTGGTGGATTATTCATTTGGTTCAGCCGATTCTGAAACTGACTTGTGTTAGATTCTCCCCCTGAAGCTAACCCTTGCCATGGGTTTAAATGCAGCTGTGTCCTTGCACCTCCTGATTAGTGAGTGTTGAGCAACGACAGAGTTGGCTAGACTGTGAAGTTCTACATTTCAAAGGGCCTGTGACGGTCCTTAGCTTGCATGTTACAAAGAATAGTTAATGGTGGTGATTTGTGGAATTGTTTGCAGATCAACCGATGATCATGGTTTAAAGGGTGAATAGAGTGTGGGCTAAGTGAGCCACTCCAAAAATGATCAGTGCAAATCACTTTCCTAACTTCATCTCCATACCCCATTTCCATATTTCTTAATGGGTGATTTGACAAATGGTCTGTTTCAATAATTGTGATTAATTTCAAATTTTGCAGCTTTTAATTGATCCTCAACATCAGTTTTATGGCAGAGTTCCATATTTTCACTCCCTTTTGTGTGAAGAAGTGCTTTGTGATCAAGGCATAGTGCCTTATGACTCTACAGCACAACAACCAGCCCTTCTGCCCCTTCTGGTCTGTGCCAAATTGTTATTCTGCCTAGACCCATCAACCCACACTGGGGCTACAACCTCATACTCCTGCTATCAACGAACTTATCCAAACTTATTTAAAATGTTGAAATCGAGCCCACATCCAGCACTTCCGCTGCTGTTCCATCAAGTCTGCTCTGCCATAAAATCATGGGCTGATCCAATTCTTCCAGTCATCCCCACTCCCCTGCCTTCTCCCCATACCCTTTGATGCCCTGGCTAAGCAAGAACCTATCTATCTCTGTCTTAAATGCACCCAATGACTTGCCCTCCACAGCCACTTGTGGCAACAAATTCCACAGATTTACCACTCTCTGACTAAAATAATTTCGCTGCATCTCTGTTCTGAATGTACATCCTTCAATCCTGAAGTCATGCCCCCTTGTCCTAGGTTCCTCTACCATGGGAAACAACTTTGCCATATCTAATCTGTTCAGGCCTTTTAACATTTGGAATGTTTCTATGAGACCCCCCCCCCCCCATTCTCCAAAAAATGATCTACGATTTTCTTTATACAATGAAAAACGATTAAAGTCTGTAAATGCCAAAGTAACTGCAGCACATTTTCACCTGATGGCACCGGTTGTGACACCTCTGCCACTACTTTGGCCGTCTTTAATTAGCGCGAAGGAGCTCTGGAAATGAAACATTTTGGCCCAGAATAAACAGTGCAAAGAACAGGTGTTGTGCCTTTGTGGGAGGTTAGGTGAGGTGATTAAAAGTGCTAAGATGTGTGTTGATTGTGCTTTTAAAGGCAACATAATGATTAAGTTCTTGTAATAATATGGGAGGAGTCAATTCAGTCAACGAGTCCACACTAGCTTCTTAAAGGGCAAACCCTATTCACTCCTCTCTTGCTGTTGAAGGTCAGGCTCTGTGAGGTACTCATCACCATAAAGCCATAAGACATGGGAACAGAATTAGGCCATTTGGCCCATCAAGTCCATCCACGATTCCATCATGTCTGATTTATTATCACACGCAACCCCATTCTCCTGCCTTCTCCCTGTAACCTTTGACATCCTTGCTAATCAGGAACCTATCAACCTCTGCTTTAAATATACCCAATGATGAACTCCACAGCCATCTGTAGCAATGAATTCTACAGATTCACTATCCTCTAGCTAACAAAATTCCTGTCATCTCTGTTCTAAAGGGATGCCCTTCTAAACTGTTGCTATGCCCTCTGGTCCTAGACTCTGTTTTTATAGGAAACATCTTCTCTACATCTACTCTGTCTAGGATTTTCAATATTCAATAGGTTTTAATGAGATCACCCTGCATCATTCTTCTAAACTCCAATGAATATAGACCCAGAGCCATCAAACACTCCTCATAATGTTAACACTTTCATTCCTGGTTTAGTAATATTGCCTGGTCCTCTAGAATGTTTCAGTCTTCTCAGTTGCTCTCTGATTTCCAGCCTTGCTGCTGCTTGCCGTTCTTCTAAAGGCCTTTGCCTCTCTTTGTGGCTCTCACAAAGTTTGTGAGTGATTTCAGTCTCCTGTATCTCTGACACCACATATCCCTCACCAATTCCTTTAGCCTGATTTCCTACATTGCAACAATAACCACACTTAAGTAATTCATCGAACATCTTCACTCTGTCCATTACAAAAGGCAGGACTTCCTGTTGGCCACCTATTTCAATTCATCTTTCTATTTTGACATTTCGGTCCACGGCCTTTTCTTTTGTCACGATGAGTCCACACTTGGGTTGGTGGAGCAGCACCTCATGTTCTGTCTGGGTTGCCTCCAACCTGATGGCTTAAATATCGATTTCTAACATTTGGTAATTTCTCCCACCTCGTCTCTATTTGCATTTCCCCATTCAGTTTCTCTTCTCACTCCCTCTCCTCACGCTGGTTCCTCTCCTCCTTCCTTTTCTCCCATGTCCACTGTTCTCTTCTATTAGATTCCTTCTTCTTCAGCCCTTTACTACTTCCACCTATCACCTCCCACCCACCCACCTTACCCCTCACCTGATCTCAATATTCACCTGCCTGCTTGTACTTTTTCCCCCCTCCCCTGTCTTATTCTGGCATCTGCCCCCTTCCTTTCCAACCCTGATGAAGGATCTCAGCCTAAAGCTTTGACTGTTTATTCCACCCCCTCCCCATAGATGCTGCCTGACTTGCTGTTCCTCAAAGACTGTGTGTGTTGAACTGAGGCCCTGACTTAACCTCTACTAGGTCATATAGCACTATTCTGGAGAAGGGTACCTGGCCGAGTACTAAAGACTTAACTTGATGAAATCGCTGGAGTGTTCACTGATATCTTTAACTTCTCGATTCGGCAGCCTGAGGTACCCACTAAGGATCTGATTGTTGACTTCAGGAGGAAATCAGAAGGCCTGCTTCAAGTAGGCTTTAATTTTACTGGTGCCTAAGAATAATGTGTTGACCTGCCTCAATGACTATTGTCCATTACCACTTGCATCCACTGTGATGAAATGCTTTTGAGAGGTTGGTGATGAAACATATTAACTCCTGCCTGAGAAACCACTGGGATCCGCTCCAATTTGCCTACCGTAACAGCAGGTCTACAGCTGATGCCATTTCATTGGCTTTTCAACCCTGAAATGTCTGGACAGTGAAGGTGCATAATTCAGAGTGCTCTTCATCAACTACAGCTCCAGCATTCAGTACTATCATCCCCTCAAAGCTAATCAATAAGCTTCAAGATCTTGACTTGAATACCTCCTTGTGCAATTGGATCTTCAATTTCCTGATTTGCAAACCCCAGTTAATTTGAATTGGCAAAAACATCTCCTTCATAGTCTTCATCAGCACAGGTGTACCACAAGGCTGTGTGCTTAATCCCTTGCTCTACTCCCTTTATATTTATGGCTATGTGGCCTAGCACAGCTCTAATATTAGCCATATCTAAGATGGCTGATGACACATCTGTCATTGGCTAAATCAAAGGTGGTTACTAATCGTCATACAGGAGGGACGTTAAAAATCTGGCTGTGTAGTGCCACAACACAGCCTCTTCTCACTCAGCGTCAGCAAGACCAAGGAGCTGATTATTGACTTCAGGAGGAGGAAAGCGGAAGCCCAGGAGCCAGTCCTCATCAAGGGATCAGATGTGGAGAGGATCAGCAACTTTAAATTAATCGGTGCTATCATTTCAGCGTATCTGTCCTGTGCCCAGCACACAAGTACCATTAGGAAGAAAGTATGGCAGTGCCTCTACTTCCTTGGAAGTTTGCAAAGATTCAGCATGACATCTAAAACCTTGACAAACTTTGAAAAAGTGTGGTGGAGAGTGTATCGACTGGTTGTATCATGGCCTGGTATGGAAACACCAATGCCCTTGAATGGAAAATCCTACAAAAAGCAGTGGGTGCAGTCCAGTCCATCACAGGTAAAGCCCTCCCCACCACTGAACATATCTACATAGAGTGCTGTCACAGGAAAGCAGTATCCATCATCAGAGACCTTCACCATCCAGGCCATGCTCTCTTCTCACTGCTATCATCAGGAAGAAGGTACCAGAGCATAAAGATCCACGCTGTTAGTTTCAGGGACAGTTATTACCTATAAAACATCAGACTGTTGAACCCAAGGCGATACCTTCATTCACCCTATTACTGAAATGTTCCTATAACCTACGGACTCACTTTCAAGGACTCTTCATCTCATGTTCTCAATTTTTATTTATTTATTTATTTTTGTATTTGCACTGTTTGTTGTCTTTTGCATGTTAGTTGCTTGTTCATCCTTGTGGGTGCTGTGTTTCTTGGATTTACTATGTATGCCCACAAGCCAGTGAATCTCTAGTTGTATTTGGAATCAGAATCAGTTTTAATATCACCGCATGTGTCATGAAACTTGTTAACTTGACAGCACGGTTTAGTGCATTACATGATACATATGGAAAGAAATAAGTAAATCAATTACAGTAAGTATATATGTATTAAATAGCCAAATTAAAAATAGTACAAAAACAAAAATAATAAAAGTGAGGTAGTGTTCATGGGTTCAATATCCATTTAAGAATTGGATGGCAGAAGGGGAGGAAACTGTTCCTAAATCCCTGAGTGTGTGTCTTCAGACTGTGCCTTCATAGTGATGTATATGTACTTTGACAAAAAATTTACTTCGAACTTTGAGCAAGAGAATCCTCTTGGATTGCTGATCAATATTAATTTCTCAAGCATCATTGTCAAAGGCAGATTATCTGGTCATTGCAGACTGTAGTTTCACACATTGCTAATCTAACCAAGACCCATGCACTTGATCTTGAAGAAGGAGACACAACCAAGCCATTGCAAACATCTCAAGATTGAGCCGGTGTAGAAAGTGTCTAGCTTGAACCAAGCAAGATGTGGAATCCATATGAAAGGTCTGGACCTGAAACAACTGTCCATTTTCCTCCACAGCTGCTGCCTGAGCTGTTAAGTTCATCCAGCTGTGTGTGTTGCTCCAGATTTCCAGCAGTTTGGGTTATTCTCAATATGGAAATGGAAGTTCCTTTTTCAGAGGTTCAGAGATCCAATTTAATGTCAGAGAAATGTATACAGCATATGTCTGAAATACTTCACAAGCATCCATGAAAACAGAGGAGTGCCCCAAAGAATGAATGACAGTTAAACGTAAGAACCCCAAAATCTAACCCCCAGCTCCCCTCCCTCCCACCCGTAAGCGGCAACAAGCAACAGTCCACAGTAGACCTGACCACAAGCAATGGACAAATTTCCAAATCAGACTGAACACAGTCTGGTTGTTGAAGATTACTGATATTTGCTGCGGTAATTTCACAGAGCTCCCTGAAATCTATGACAACTTGTTGTGGGTGGGGTGCAGAGCGATATAAAGAAGGATATGATTGTGCTTGAAAACGTAAAAGATTCTCCTGGGCAAAGGCAGAAGTGCATGAGATGTGTGAAATGTGACAGCAAGCTAGATTGTCCTTCGAGGGTGTGGGGCTTTTGCTCTAGTCCAAACGCACTGTTGATTTACAGTCTGCTTTGTGTGTGAGTGAGAGAGAGAGAGATGAAGATCTATTGTTGGTGAACATATGCGGCTCACATTTGTTTCTAGAGAGCAGCAAATGGCAACTGTTTAAAATAAGCGTGCTGCTTGCTGACCTTTGTACTTTGACCCAAGTAGGTGTTTTACATTGGGTTTGGATGTGTTGAAGGAGTCTCAGATTACCAAAGCTGTAACCTTGTATATTTTTCTTTACAATCTCCCTTTTCTGTACTAAAGCCAGTGAGGCCATGCTCCTGCTATGACTGCAGGTACACTGCTTGTGTCCCTTCCTATTGCCAAGTCACTCAACAACAAAGTGCTTCACTGAGGGGCCCTAACTCCTCACATTAATCTCTGAACAATTTCCATGATCACCGCATGTTGTTGTTTGGTACAGGGAGTCCTAATCAGTCATGCTTCCTCATTGTCAGCTGTAGCTCAGTGGTTACTGCTCTTGTCTGATTCAGAAGGTTTTGGGTTCAAGTCTGACTCTAGACATGAGCAGAGAATCATAGTTGATATTCCTGAATTAGTGCTGAAAGCATTAGATGAAATAAAATAGTGAAGTAAGGTGGTGCATGTTTTCGTAGATGGAGATGTAGCATCATTTCAAAAGTTGACCAGAGGAGGTCTCCTTGGTTGGAAGGTCTACATTTGGAACAAACTTGTTGGGCTGAATGGCTTAATTCTGCTCCTATGTCTTATGGTCTTCGTATATCTTACTTGCTGTCCATTACACCTACTGGCATTTAGGGCAGCAATTAAGGTCCTCCATCTCTCTCTGTCCTTGGCCTCGGTGGTGTTCAGGGCTTCCCTCCTTGTGCTTTCCACTATTGTCAGCCATTCAATTCCTTGGAGACTCAGGAATGCTGTTGCACGCAGATATACAAAGGTTCTTCATTGTTGTTTCCCTAACAGTTGTGTTTGACAAGTCAGGATTGTTAGCCCTGAACTGAATCCCTGATCCTGGAGGACCGGTGGACCACTCAGCCTGGCCTCTCCCCTTTGTCCCATTTATCTCTCCGGTTTACTGAGGCATACAATCCTCCAAACCAGAACAAGGTTATGGCCCTCTTGGAGGCTTATTGTATCTTAGCCAGTACTTCATAGAATATAGAACCTAGCACAGTATAGGCTCTTGGCCTCAGCGTGCTGACCTTTTAACCTATTCTAAAATGAATTGAACCTTTTCTACCTGCACAGTGCTTCCTTTTCTCTTATCCTTGTGCCTATCTAAAGTCTCTTAAATGTCCCCAGTGCATTCGTCTCTACCAGGACCCATGTTCCACGTACTCACCACTCTCTGTGCAAAAACAAAACTCTGCTAATATCACCAGGAAAGAAAGTGCCACACTGCTGTTTTGTGAGATCTTGCTACAAGGTGCTTTAGGATTCCTGAAATGCTAAAAGGTGTTTTAGAAATTCAGCGAGTCTGCGTGTGCTGTTCTCTAAGGTGGGACAAACTGTCCGACTTTACACAGGAGGCAAGGGACTGCTAAAGAGTAGCTTTATTGAAACGTGGTGTGAAGTGCATCACTGGTGTCAATGACCAACACAGTTTGAGAATGTACTGGGGCCAGCTTATAAATGGTGCCATGTTTTTGCTGCCAACATAGCATGCACATGCTAACCCCTACTGACCCATACCTCTCAAAATGTGGGAGGAAAGTGGAGCATTCAGAGGAAACACATGTGCTTTCGGGGAGAAAGTACAATCTTCTTGCAGACTGGCAGGAATTGCTGGTGATGTAAACCATTACATTGGCCACTACACTACCCACAAACTGATATTGACATATCCTAGTTATTCTATCTGAGCGAGGAAACAGCCCCTTCAGTCCAATTCATCCATGATGCTAAAGGTGCTCAACTAAGCCGCACAGGCTTAGTTTACATGTACATGCTTTTGACCCATATCCTCTGAACCTTTCCTAATCATATACTTGTGCAAATGCCACTTAAATGTCATTAGTGTACCTGCCTCAATTACTTTCTCTGGCTGTTCATTCCATAAATGTACAACTCTTGCAGGAAGAATTTGCCCTTCAGATCCCTTTTTAATCTTCCTCCTCTCAGCTTAAAACTTGTGCCCTCTAGTTTTTGGTTCCCTCTCCTTGGGAAAAAGACTGAGTGCATTCACCCAATCTATGCCTCTCACAATTGTATGCAATTTATAAGATCACCCCTTACTCTCTCACTCTCCAAAAAGAAATGAGTCAGCCTGCCCAACCTCTCCCTATAAACTTAAGTCCATAATCCTGGCAACATTCCCATAAATATTTGTATGCTTTCTAGCTTAATGGAATCTTTCCTATAACAGGATAACCAAAACAATACACAAAACTCCAACATCGTGTACAATGCAACATTACGTCCCAACTCTTGTGCTCAAAGCTCTGACTGGAAAAGGCCAGTTGCCTTCTTCACCACCTTGTGACATCACATTCAGTGAATTGTGTACCTGTACTCCCCGGGCCCTCTGTTCCACAGCACTCCTCGGGGTGCTACCATTCACACTTTTAGTCCCACTCTGGTTTGACTTCACATAGTAACTGCCCCCATCCACCTCCCACCATCACTGATCCATACCCATTGTGATATTTGACCGTTACTAAAATAATTCTGAGGTTTTGTCTCCACAGTCTGGACTTGCTCTTATATAGTTGCTGTGAATCAGCAGTTCTCGTGTTGCCTTTTATGGTTTTGAACCTGTGCTTCCCTGCCTTGTCCATGGATCAGTGTATCTTCCCCCTGTGAACTCTGACACAGTGCATTCCCGATCTCAGCCAAGCTGTTTTGAAGAGAGAATGGGAGATTGTGTCTGAAAGACGGAGACCTTGTACCGGGGAAGCACGAGTGATGACAGCAGGTGTTGCCCATAAATGCCCACTGTTTCCTTGCACTCCATCAGATTTTTTTTCCTTTGCACCACACATGTGAATCTTAACGTACTCCATTGCTTAAGCGCTCTGCCTAGATGAATTAGCTCCAGGCATTTACAAGACTAAGCAGGGTGGTCACAACACTGCTGACAGGTCGGGTAATATATGAGCAGGCTCTCCACAGCTTTTGATCAATTTACATTTGAATCTGTGACCAAAATAAAAAGGTTTGGATTTTTGTAGCACCCTGTTGTACATCTGTTGTACAATGTCACCAAGACCAAGGAGATGGTGGTGGACTTTAGGAGATCTAGGCCTCATATGGAGCCAGTGATCATTAATGGAGAATGTGTGGAGCAGGTTAAGACCTACAAGTATCTGGGAGTACAGTTGGACGAGAAGCTAGACTGGATTGCCAACACAGATGCCTTGTGCAGGAAGGCACAGAGTCGACTGTACTTCCTTAGAAGGTTGGCGTCATTCAATGTCTGCAGTGAGATGCTGAAGATGTTCTATAGGTCAGTTGTTGAGAGCGCCCTCTTCTTTGTGGTGGCGTGTTGGGGAGGAAGCATTAAGAAGAAGGACGCCTCACGTCTTAATAAGCTGATAAGGAAGGCGGGCTCTGTCGTGGGCAAAGTACTGGAGAGTTTAACATCGGTAGCTGAGCGAAGGGCGCTGAGTAGGCTACGGTCAATTATGGAAAACCCTGAACATCCTCTACATAGCACCATCCAGAGACAGAGAAGCAGTTTCAGCGACAGGTTACTGTCGATGCAATGCTCCTCAGACAGGATGAAGAGGTCAATACTCCCCAATGCCATTAGGCTTTACAATTCAACTGCCAGGACTTAAGAACTTTTTTTAAAAGCTATTATTAATGCTTTTTGAGTTAGTGATTTAGATGCATATCATATTATTACTGAGTTAAGTATTGTATGTAATGAGTTTTTGCTACAACAAGTGTATGGGACATTGGAAAAAATGTTGAATTTCCCCATGGGGATGAATAAAGTATCTATCTATCTATCTATCTATCTATCTATCTCATTGCAATTAATAACTAGACTATTACTTTTGAAGTGCAGCCACAACTAGGGACTAACACGTTTTTCCCATAATATAGACCCAAGGTGAGTCATTAGTTCATGATAGTGAAATTGGGGAGGAAGTATTGACCAAAACACTCCAAGTCTTTGCTCCACACCAAAACCAGGTCCATACACTGTCTTTATTGTGGTAAATTGTTCGAAGATAACTCCCAAAGATTAATCAGACACAAAATTACACTGAACCAAAAGAGACATAGAGTCAAGAGAAGGTGGAGCAAGAGTTGACCATATAAACTGAGTCCTGACGAAGGGTCTCAGCCTGAAACGTTGACTGCTCATTTTAACGGATGCTGCCCGACCTGCTGAGTTCATCCAGCTTGTTTGTACGTGTTGATTTGACCACAGCATCTGCAGTGTACTTTGTGTTGACCATATAAACTGTTGTGCTTGCTCCACCATCTGTTAAGTCTGTGGCTCATCCAATCTTCACCTCAACTCTGGTTTCATAATTGTCTGCCACAATTCTTTTTTTCTCCTGAAGCTCTCTCTGGCTTAGGGTACTTCTTATTACTCAGTATCTTCATTTCCATAAGATGAAGGATCCTTTTAGACAATTGAGTTATTTTAAATCCGTGATCCATGATCTCTGAAATTGCCCTGAACTGAGATTACCAGGCATATACCCTGTCAGCATCTACCAAGTGAAGCCTCCTCAGAACCTTGTGTGTTGCAATGAAATTGTCTTGCAGTCTTATAAACTATAAAAGCATAGGTCCACCTGTGTAAACTTTCATCACAAGGCAAGGTGGATGAACAGGATGTTTGTATAAGACCTGAGCAGTACTCATTATTATGCAGTATTTACAGCACTGTGCAAAAGTCTTAAGCACACATAAAAGAATCCTGTAAAGCAAGGATGCTTTCAAAAATAATGAAATGAAAAGTTTTTAAATATCAACAAATTTACTGTAAAGAGCAGTCAATAGTTTTTAAAAATCCTAAATCAAATCAATATTTGGTGTGATCACCCTTTGTCTTTAAAATAACATCAGTTCTCTTAGGTACATTGTCCTGCAGTTTTATGAGAAAATTAGCTGGTAGAAGAACTTGCCACCAATCTTCTGCAGATTTTGGCTGTCCTGGTTGCTTCTGTGTGTCCTTCCAAGTAATCCCAGACAGCCTCGATGATGTTGCAATCAGGGCCCTGTGGACGTGTTGCAGAACTCCTTGTTCTTATTTTTGTTGAAGATAGTTCTTTATGATCTTGGCTGTATACTTGGGGTCATTATCCTGCTGCACAATAAAGTTGGGACCGATCAGATGCCTCCTTGATGGTATTGCGTGATGGATGAGAATCTGCTTGCACTTCGCAGCATTGAGGATTCTGTTAATTCTGACCAGATCACCAACTCAATTTGCAGAAATGCAGCCCCAAACCTGCAAGAAACCTTCATGTTGTGTCATGTTGCTCTGTCGTGGGCAAAGTACTGGAGAGTTTAACATCGGTAGCTGAGCGAAGGGCGCTGAGTAGGCTACGGTCAATTATGGATAACTCTGAACATCCTCTACATAGCACCATCCAGAGACAGAGAAGCAGTTTCAGCGACAGGTTACTATCGATGCAATGCTCCTCAGACAGGATGAAGAGGTCAATACTCCCCAATGCCATTAGGCTTTACAATTCTACCGCCAGGACTTAAGAACTTTTTTTTTTAAAGCTATTATTAATGCTTTTTGAGATAGTGATTTAGATGCATATCATATTCTTTACTGAGTTAAGTATTGTATGTAATTAGTTTTGCTACAACAAGTGTATGGGACATTGGAAAAAAAGTTGAATTTCCCCATGGGGATGAATAAAGTATCTATCTATCTATCTATCTATCTATCTATCTATTGTTGGCTGCAGACACTCATCCATGTAGTGCTTTCCAGCTATTCTACCTACAGACGCGAGCTGCCTCCTATTTGAGCCAAATATTTTAAAGTTTAACTCGCCAGTTCAAAGCACTTGCTGCCATTGTTCAGCACCCTAATCCGTGTGTTTTTGTACGTAGCGGAGTCTCTTAGCTTTGTTTCCGCTTCAGAGGAATAACTTTCCAGCAACAACCCTTCCCCAAAGCCCACTTCTGACAAGAATTGTCTGGTCTGTACAAGGGTGTACTTTTGTTCCAGTGGTTTCTGTGAGTTCAGAACTGATAGCAGTGCTGGACTTCTGATTTAGAAGAGACATCTGTTTGATTTTTCTCTCATCTGCTGCATTCAGTTTCTGTTGTCAACCACTATGTTTCTTGGTCCTCAAACTTGCTCATTTCTTTGTGCCTCTTCAGAAGAGCTTGGACAGCACATCTTGAAACTCCTGTCTGCTGTGAAATGTCTGCTTCGGAGGGACCTTGCCACTCTTGCTGTAGTGTAAGAATTGGTGATTTGAAGGTTAAACTGTCAAATCTGCCACACCTCACCCTTTAGTTTGGTTTTCCTTCACTCAGTTTGATTCCTCCTATACCCAGGTAGAGAAAAGGTAAAAGGCCAGAGTGGGTAATAGAAGAAGAGGAAAGGGGAGGGAAATTTTTTTACCAGAAGGAGAAATAGCTATTCGTGCTGTCAGGTTGGATGCTACACAGACAGAATATAAGGTGTTGCTCCTTCACCAAGTTACCAATCTACAGGAAAGAAAGATATCAATAAGACTGAAAGAATGCAGATGGAATTTACAAGCATATTGCCAGGACTTGTGCACCTGGGTTATTGGGGAAGGTTGAATAGGTTAGGATTTTACTCTCTAGAGTATAGGAGAATAAGGGGAGATTTTATGAGGGGTGCAGGTAGGGTAAATGCAAACTATCTTTTTCCACTGAGTTCAGGTGAGGCTGGAACTGCAGGTCAAGGGTTAAAAGTGAAAGGTGAACTGTTTAAGAAGAACATGAAGGGGGAGCTTCTTCATAGAGTGTGCAGTGAGCTGCCAGTGGAAGTAATGGATTTGGGTTTGGTCTCAAAACTTAAGAGAAATTGGGATAGATACTTGGATAGGAGGGGTATGGAAGGCTGTGGTCTTGTATGCAGGAAGTTGGGACCAGGTAGTTCGGCATGGATTGGAGGGGCCAAAGAGCCTGTTTCTGTGCTCTAGTGTTCTGTGACTCTGTGGTACTTGCATGTTAGGAACTTGCTGTTGTTAAATAATGCCAAGTGCTTCTTAATCCCATGTTACTGCTAGATTAATTTTGCTCTATTTTAAGGAGTGAGATGAGATAGAGAGAATTAGTTCTGTCAGTCTGGAATGGGTCAGAGCTGAATTCTAGGCAGTGAGTGAGCAGCAGTCATACTAGCTAAGCCTTGTTACATTTTGTGTGAATTCCTCCTACATGGACTTCTTTAGCCTTTTTCTGTTCCTTTTCTCTGCAGAGTTCTCTCTGCTAGTTCAGGGAGGTGATTGAAAATTGCTGGGAATTATGTCAGTCTGCCATACAAAATTAGCAGCCCTTTCTCCACTATGCTGGATATTTTCTTTTTTGTTTAAGGTTGCTAGCAGAAAAAGATGGGCAAAGAGTAAAACAGATTTGACATTGTTTTGGCAGTACTACTGAAACTGATTAGAGCCTCTGTATCACTGGCACACTGTAGTACAGTATGCATTCAGTTCTTTTCTGTACTGTACTGTTTCAGGTTTCCCCAGATAGCTCTGAAAGAGCGTGTGAAGGTCTCTCAGAACTGGAAGCATGGGAGGTGTCGTCAAGAGGTTACTCTAAGGTGGAAGTGCAAGTAAGTGGCAATTTTTTCTGTTTATGGCCCCATTTCTTCCCAATATGATGTCATCTACTTTATCTGCCGAGGGAGTTTTCAGCCATCATCCTAATACAATCCTTCTCAGGCCAGTGTCAGGTAGGCACAGGAGGAGCTGAGCACCATAATCAGCAGGCACACTCTGATGCCTTCCCTATCATTGTGGGGGATATCAATCGGGCCAGCTAGAAGATGTCTCTGAAAAAACTACCAACAATCTATCGCTTGTGGAATCAAAGGCGCCAACACGCTTGACCACTGTGTTATCACAATCAAGAACATTTACCATGCCATCCCACACCCACTCAATCACCTGACTGTACCTGTACTCCCAGGCAGAAACCACAGCACCGGTCAAGGGAGCTGGAGAAGTGCTTACAGAACTGCTTTCAGTCAGCGTCAATATTCAGCAGTTCGGTTTCGAATCTGAATGAATGTGCAACAGTTGTCAGCGACTTCCTCAAGACTTGTGTGGATGAGTATGTGCTCTTCAGAACATAGTGTGCATACCCAAGCCAAAAGCTGTGGATGAACCAGGAGATTTGTAGTCTGCTGTGGCATTCCAAACCGGTGATCCAGTTACAGATGGAATCGGATACACATCTGGTCTTGCAGGGTTTGCAGGCCATTACATCCGACAAAGCAAAACCTGACATTGTGACTGGCTTGTGATGCTTTATTCCCCGATGAGCTCAATAAAATTACACCTGTGCAAATCCTTGCGGCATCTGGTGACTTGTGATTTCTGCGTCAGAGCCCGATGTCAGAACATCTTTCAAGAGGGTGAACCCTCGCAAGTACCTGGACCTACTGCAGTTTGCCAATTGCCACAATAACTCTACAGAGGGTGCAATTTCACTGGGTCTCCACTAGGCCTTGGATTATTTGGACAACAGTTACACCAACTGTATATCAGACAGTTGTTTATTGATTACAGCTCGGCATTCAACATAATCGTACCCTCTGTTCTTATCAGTAAGCTTCAAAACCTGGGCCTTAGTACCTCCATCTCTTGATCTCTTCAGAAAAGATCACAGCCTGTGCCAATCGGAAACAGTATCTCCCCTTCACTGACCATCAACACTGGTGCACCTCAAGATGTGTGCTTAGCTCATTGCTCTACTCTCTCTATGCTCACGACTGTGTGGCTAGGCACAGTTCAAACACCATCATAAATTTACTGATGATATAACTTGTTGGCGGAATTTCAAATGGTGACGAGGGGGCATATAGGAACGAGGTTGATCATCTGGTTGAGTGTTGTGCAACAACAACCTTGCACTCCATGTCTGTAAGACCTTGGAATTGATTGTGGACTTCTGGAAGGGGAAGTCAAGGGAGAACACTCCAGTTCTCATTGAGGGATCGGCAGTGGAAAGTGTGAGAGCTTTCAAATTCCTGGGTGTCAACATCTCTGAGGATCTATCCTGGGCTCAACATCTTGATGAAGTTACAAAAAGGCACAACGGTGGCTATATTTCATTAGGAGTTTGAGGAGACTTGATATGTGATCAAGACACTTGCAAATTTCTACAGATGTACCATGGAGATCATTCTAGCTGGTTGCATTACTGTCTGGTACAGAGCGGCTGTTGCACAGAATTGGAAAAAGGTGCAGAAAGTTATAAGCTCACCACGCACCATCGTGGGTACTAGCCTCCCCGGCATCAAGGACACCTTCAAAAGGTGATGCCTTTTAAAAAGGTTCATTTATTATCAAAGTACACAACTCTGAAATTCTTCTTCTCTGGGTAGCCATAAAACCAAGAAAGGAAAGAAAGGCAGCACAATCATCAACCTCTAAATCCCCCTTCCCCGCACAAAAATACGAACAAAAACTGAACAGGCACGTCAACCCCCAAAATCCCTCCTCCCGCACAAGAAAGGAACAAAACGGAATAGGCACATTAACCCCCAAATCCCCCTCCCTGCACAAAGTGATATAAGAAAGATCAAGCGAGAAACACAGAATATTTTAAAAAAACTATAAGACTCAGTGGGAGGATTCTATAGTCCAAGTCCACATTCAAATACAGAGTGGGCCATACCCTCTGGGCAGATCGAATAAAAGGCAGGCAGCCTCTACACTCACCTCAATGCTTCAGTCTCCCTCGTTGCCTTAATCAGCACACAATGGAAGGTTTAAATGGCGAAAATGGAGACAAACATCGGCTGGCAACCCATCCCACAGCCTGCCCGTCATGAGGTTTGTGCACTCTGCGTCTGCCAGAATCTTGGATACTGCAAGTGCATCCATCATTAAGGACCCCCATCACCCAGGATTTGCCCTCTTCTTATTGCTACCATCAAGGAGGAGGTAAAGGAACCTGAAGACACACACGCAATGTTTTAGGAACAGCTTATTGAATTTAAATTTTTTTTAATATATACTTACTATAATATATCATTTTAAAATATCACAATGTATTGCAATGTACTGATAAATCAAAACAAGATATTTCACAACATATGTCAGTGATATTAAACCTTGATTCTGATTTTGAAATAATGAGCAAAATTGTCTCTACGCAGTCATATCAAACCCTTTCAGGACAGGTATGGAATCAATGAGCCCAGCCTAGGTTGAGAGAAAGATAGTGAAGATGTTACAAACAGGAAGAAATATAACAACAGAGAAGTAAATTAACTAAATTGGTTTATTATTGTCACACGTGCCAAGGCACACTTAAAAACATGTCTTGCATACCATTCATATAAATCATTTCATTACAACAATGGTATTAAGATGTAAGGTAAAGCAATAACTGTGCAGAATGAAGTGTTATGGTGCAGGTAGGTAATGAGGTGTAGGAGTATAATGGGATAGGCTGTGAAGCCAAGAGTCTATCTTACCATACTAAGGGATCATTCAATAGTCGTATAACACTAGAGTAGAAGCCGTCCTTCAACTTGGTAGTATATGCTTTTAGGCTTTTCTGTCTTCTCCCCAAAGGGGGAGGGAGAAGAGGGGGTGACGAGGATGGGTGGGATCTTTGATTATACTGGCTGCTTTACTGAGGCAGAGAGAAGTGCAGACAGAGTCCATGGGAAGGGGGAGGCTGGTTTTCATGGAGTGCTGAGTTTGTCCACATCTCTCTGCGGTTTCTTGCATTTCAGTTTCAGTAGAATTTCTTTAAGTATATAAAAGGGAAGAGAGAGGTTCCAATCAAGAATGAGGCTATGGCAATAGTTATGGGAGCAAGGAAATGGAAGAGGAGTTAAGCAGATATTTTGGAACTTTTTTTGTAGTAGAGGATGTATAGCCTATACATCCATTAATACTGAAAGATACTGGTGGGGAATTAGAAATATCATCACCATTACTAGAAAATTAGTACTAGGTAAACTAATTGGAATAAAGACAGAGAAGTTCCCTGACCTGATGGCTTACATTCAGGGAACCTTTGAACCTTTTTAAGGCATCACCTTTTGAAGGTGTCCTCGATGCTGGGGAGGCTAGTACCCATGATGGTGCTGGCTGAGCCACACAGCACCTCTCCCACGCCATCGGTCTTGCAGGACTCTGCATTACCAATGGCCAACTGGAATCACTGGGAAACCATGGAAGACAATCATCTGCACCATTTGTTGGACAGGTGCTGTCCTGTAGCAGGTGGCAACAAAGTCCGAAACAAGTCCATCTCCATCGCTATCGAGCAACTTGTTAGTGGGTTAGACCTGCAGTTCTTGATGATCTTAATATCCAGGAGTGTCTTGCGATCATAAAATAGCTGTAAAGTATGAACAACTATGCCTCTGTTTGAACCCAAAAAGGCTTCTGCAACCAAGCACACTGCATTTTACTGGAAAATGAGATTAGTGTAGTATTAGTGTAAATATCTATTTGCTGGTCTTCCTTTACTCTCCTGTTTACCCCAACTCTTTGTACACGGAGATCCAAACACTCACTCTGGTGAAGCTTTCCTAAAAAAGATCTAACAAATTTGCCCCACACATTTTCCACCATGAAGCAATGTTACTTCTGCTTGATTACAACTTTCCTAATTTCCTAAAAGTGACTGCCGTCACTCCTTTATAAACCAATTTAATTATCATCCAACAAGAGACGTTAGGCTAATCAGCTGAGAGTTACCTGCTTTTTGAATAGGGCTATCAGATTAGCAGTTTTCCAATCCTGTGGCATTTCTCCAGAACTGAAGAGTTTTCAGAAGATTACAGCTTTTTATCCACTCTCCCATTAACCAATCTTTTCAGGTTTGCAAACAAGAGAAAACTTGCAGAGGCTGGAAATCAAAGCAATGCACACACAATGTTGGCGGAACTCAGGCAAGGCAGCATTTGTGGATAAGAGTAAACAGTCGATGTTTTAGGCCGAGATCCTTCATCAGGACTGGAAAACAATATGAGAAGTCAGCTTTTTTGTTAGACTTTTCTTTAGGAAAGCTTCACCAGAGTAAGTTTTTGGATCTCCATGTACAAAGAGTTGGGGTAATCAGGAGAGTAAAGGAAGACCAGCAAATAGATATTTACACTAATACTACATTGATCTCATTTTCTGGTAAAATGCGGTGTGCTTGGTTGCAGAAGCCATTTTGGGTTCAAACAGAGGCATAGTTGTTCATCCTTTACAGCTATTTTATGATCGCAAGACACTCGTGGATATTAAGATCATCAAGTACTGCAGGTCTACCCCACTAGCAATTTGCTCGATGGCGATGGACGTGGACTTGTTTCAGACTTTGTTGTTGCCTGCTACAGGAAGGCGCTGTCCAACAAATGGTGCAAGGGATTGTCTTCCATGGTTTACCAGTGATTCCAGTTGTCCATTGGTAATGCAGAGTCCTGCAAGACCAATGGCAGGGGAGGTGTGTGGCTTCACTCGATGCGTAGACTAGGCTCTGATACCAGCTTAGCGGAGAAGACACCAGAGGTGATGTGGTGTGGTGGCACCCATTCTCGGCTGGGTTCTGGTCTCTCCCATCAGTGCTGTCCTCTAGGGTTCACTCAGTGCAAGATAACCTGGATTGTGCTCATCTGTAGCTGCACAATGCACGATGATCGGACTGTTGCAGGCTTTGCAGGACTTGGGCTATGTTACTTTTTTGCAACTGTATACTTGCTGCTGTCAAATTAATCGTGCCTTGTGTTGTGTATGACTGTTGGTACTGCGTTTTGCACCTTAGCCCTGGAGAACACTGTTCTGTTTGGCTATATTCAAGAGTATTCGTATATGGTTGAATGACAATTAAACAAACTTTTTCTTAAGCCCTCATTATTATTAACTCTCCCCAGATTCTACAGTCATTAATGTATGTGAACAATTAGCTTACTAGCTTGCTCAGTTTTGGGTGGTGCAGTGTCCCAGAGGGAAATGCATACGATCTTGGAGAATGGGAGAAGTCCATGTGAACAGCCCTGGAGCGTGGTAGCACCCAGACCAATGGAGCTGTGGGATTGTAGCTCTACCAGTTGTCTTACTGTGTCACCTTCGTGGTTTTAAATACACAACAAGCCAGTTCATCCTTTAGTTGTTCAGTACCATTAATGCTCAGAACCACATTGAGTTCTTGATATGCCAGCTAATATTTATGGTTGTATAATTATGGATTGCTATGTAGCAAAGCTATGCTGGAACAGGCTCTGTTCCTAGACAATAAATTACTGGAACAGAATTGGGCTATTCAGCCCACCTAGTCTGCTTTGTTATTTGATCATGGCTGACTTATTATCCCTCTCAACCCCATTCGCCTGTCTTATCCCCTTAAAGTTTAATGCCAAGAGCCTATCTTGCTTCATTGAAACATAGGGAAAGGCTCCCTAGTTGTGTTGTTTTGAAGGGTCACAGCACAGGATCAAAAAAAAAGTGCAGAAAGTTATAAACTCAGCCAGCTCCATCACGGGCAATAGCCATTCCAGCATCAAAGACACCTTTAAAAGGCATTGCCTCAAAAAGTTGGCATCCATCATTAAGGACCCCCATTATCTAGGACATGCCCTCCTCTCATTGCTACCATCAAGGAAGTGGTTCAGGAGCCTGAAGACACATGCTCAACTTTTTAGGAACAGCTTCTTCCACTCCATTATCAGATTTCTGAATGCTCAATGAACCCATGGACATTACTTCAGTGAATTTCCTCTCTTTGAACTGCTTGTTTAGTTTATATATACATTGTAATTTATAGTTATTATTATGTATTGCTGCATAAAACAACAAACCATGATATATGCCAGTGATATTAAAACTGATTCTGACCTGATCTACCTTTTAATTTGTCTTTAGTTTGTTACCTTGGTTACAACTGGACAAACAATGGCTCTATCTCTCCCAAGCATCTGACATCCGAGCCTATCCCTTGAGTCGGAACGCTATTGGTCTGCATCGGCACCCTGCTGCTGTGTATACTGGTCACCAGGATGATGTCTGCCGATTTGTCGTCAATGAACCACATGTTGTCAGTGGTGGAGGGTAAGAGATCCAGATTATTAAGTCTTCTTAGGCAGTCCTTTGCAGTGGATAATTATCTAGTTTGTTGGCTTCTGATAAGGCATGAAACACAGATTTTGATACAGGTGGGCCAGGAAGTGCCCATACGGATCGATGGGTAGGTGGTTTGGCTGTTTTGCAGTTTTCCTACTCTTTATCCTTGGCCAGAAATATCCATGGATGTTAATTTTATTAATTTTTTTTTTGGCCAAGGAGGCCTTTAGAACATCCCTTTAGAACATTTTCTCTAGCCTCCTGGAACTCCCAAAGTTCAAAGTAAATTTATTATCAAAGTACATGTATATCTCCATATGCTACCCTGAGATTTTTTCTTGCGGGCATTCACAGTAGAACAAATAAGTACAACAGGACAATGAAAAACTACACACAAAGACTGAGAAGCAACCAGTGTGCAAAAGAAGACAAACTGTGCAAATGCAGAAGAAAATTATAGTAAATAAATAATTCTGCGAACATTAGTTATAATGCCCTTGAAGTGAGTCCGTAGGGTTTTATGCCATTATGAAAATCAGTTTTCTGGGAACCTGGTATCAGGCATGCAGATGATGTGGCTGCCTTGTGAAGCCATTCAAGCCATATCAGAGCTTCAGCATTAGCCTGGGAGGAGCCACTGATGGTTTGCTTATCTTGGCAATGCATGCACATTTGTGGAAATGTAGAGGCATGGATTGGCAAGATGGGCAAACCAAGGTCATTGCCTTCTGATTTTGGAGGTGAGGTATAATTTTTTTTGTTGAAAAAGTTGGAATGATCATGCAACTTTGCTTGATTCCAACCTGCACTGAGATCAAGGCTTCCATGGCATCACCAAACTGACATGGGACCACCCAGATTTGAGAAGGGTTATTCACAAATCTTCTCACTTCACAAAATTAAACATTCTTGTGAGGTCAAGAAAGTCTCTGCATTATGGTTGATGCTGTTACCTGGATTTTTCTCGGAGTTGGTAGGCCATGAAAATCATGTCTATTAAATGTCTTGATGGCATCTGCTATGCAACTCAGTTAGGAGCTTCAGCCACTGGGAGGAGGCATAGAGAAATGGGGTAGTACAGTAGTGTAGCAGTGTCACAGTGCCAGCAATCTGGGTTCAGTTCCTTTGTTGCTAGGAGGCGGCATGGGAGTATAACAGTATTACAGCACAAGTGACCAGGGTTCAATTCCCGCTGGTGTCTGAAGGAGTTTGCAAGTTCTGCCCATCACCATATAGGTTTCCTCTGAGTGCTCTGGTTTCCTCCCACATTCCAAAGACTTGTAGGTTAATAGGGTAATTGGTCACATGGGTGTAATTGGGCGGCACAAGCTCATTGGGCTGGAAAGGCTTGTTACCATGCTGTGACTCTTAAATAAATAAATAAAACTAAAAAGAATGTCCTTAGAAAATCTTCCCTCATAGAAGGCAGCAGGGACTGTCATTACTGTGATTGGATTTATTTCCTTTCTTGAATGTAGTTATGAGCTATTTTGTCTCAGACGCTCTCAGTTATATTCTTGTGTTCCTGGATGAGGGAAGTGAGGTTGTGAAAGTTCCTCTCTACAAGGTTTAAGGACCAGTGGTCTTACTTGCATTCTGTGACTCTTTCACACATAGTATGGGTCATGTAGAAGGGGGCATTTAATTTTATTTTGCTATTGGGAGATATTTGTTCAAAGGCCAGCTCTACATCTGCTCCCTCAGCCCTTCTACGTTTCATGGTGCAACCTTCTCCCCACAACATTCCCCCCACCCCACTTGGCCTTCTCTGCTTCCTGTTCAGTTCACTTTTACTCCCTGATGTGCTTCCCTCTGTGCATGCCCTTCTGTGGCTCCTTGCCTCTGCTCTCCCACTCTGTCTCTCACATGTGCCCTCACTTTCTTGTTGTCTCAGCTTCATAGTGACAGCACATGAAGGAATCTGCATGAAAGGTTAAGTGTATCTATCTCTGATCAGCTTAATTGTTTTAGGAGCCATTACATTTTTAAAAGTTATTATTTTCTTGTCCAAAAGTGTCCAAACTATTTCAACAGCCCTGTGAGGCAATTGTGTGTGTATTTATGTACTAAACCTAATGACAATTCTGATGCATGTTGCTGAGACAAGATGTTAAACTGCTTGGCAGGGATGGGAAGATCATTATCTACGATACTTGCAACTCATTCTGTGCAAAGTACTCAGCACACAATCAAGAGGTCAACTGCATCGACAGCCGAGGACATGTCATCGTTAGTGGCTCAAGAGACAAGACAGCACGGGTAGGTGTGGAGTAACAGCCTGGTGTTAAGCTCAGTTTGGCAGTTAATCTAGTCCCTATCAGAAGTGGAATTTGCACTATCTGGGAGGGAAGGATTATTTTTAACTGTCCAAGGAGAAGGCGAAGTCTTGGAATGCCAGCAATGAATCTTTCTGTTTTCACCTTCAGCTTTGTGAACTGGCTAAGGCTGGCAAAGAATTTAACATTGATATATAGAAAAAGGGTAAATAGTGTGTTGGACGGGGGGAAATACATATAATGTTTATATATAGAAGGACGCATCACAAATTTATGTCATTCAGTGTAACACACACAATGTAATTCTTTTCTTGAAATATATTTTTAATTTGGTTCTAGTTCCCTTTCATGCAATGCATTCTAGATTACAACAGACAGTTTCTAAAAGAAATTTCCGCTCATCTCTACCCTTGTCCATTTTGCAAATGATCATACGTAAATCTGTGTTTTCTGGTTACTTAATGTCCTACTGGTATACAAGTTTCTAATATCTCAAAGTACTTGAAATTCACCTCTTATCCAAACTCCCCCTTAGTTTTCTGGCCTCTATTTCCAGTTTCTCCATTAACCTATTTTTTTTCCATTTTTGCATCTTCATTGTACATGGATTCTGTAAATAACGTCTCATGGAGCAGAAAGGTCAGTCTCTAGTCTGAGCTTGAGTTTCTAGAGAGTTCATTGGACTCGATGCTTCTGGACTAAAGAGGAATGGAATAAAAGATGAAGCTTTGAAAACTGCTTCTCAATACTGTTAACCCATTCTTTGTTGAAAAATGTGCGTCACACTCTTCTCCATTCTGTGATACTACTGAGGAAGAGGTACAGGAACCTGGAGACTTGCACTCAATGATTTAGGAAGAGCTTCTTCCCCTCTGGCATCAGATTTCTGAACGGTCCATGAGCCATGAATATTACTTGGTTATTCATTTTTCTTGCACTGTTTATTTATTCTGTATGCTACAGTAAACATCTTTACACTGCACTGCTGCTGCAAAGTAACAAATTTCCTGACATATAAACCTGATTGTGATTCTGACCAATTGAGATTAACATTTTAAACTGGTTTCAGGTCAGTTTTACATGCTGGATCATGGTGGAATTGTTCCGGTGTTTTGTGAATAGCCACATGGTAACGTAGCAGATAGAGTAATACTTTATAGTGCCAGTAACCACCCATCGGGGTTCAGTTCTCACAGTTGTTCATTAGGACATTGTACATTTTCCACAATTGGCAGTGTAGGTTTCCTCCAAGTGCCTCAGTTTCTTCCCACATTCCAAAGACGGACGGGTTAGGGTTAGTAAGTTGTGGGCATGCTATGTTGGCTTCAGAAGCACGCCCTCAACTTACTATCCCTAAGGTGGCACTTGAGGGCTGCTCCTAGCACATTCCCAGACTGTATTTGTTTTTGACACAAAATGACACACGTCACTGTATGTTTCATTGTACAAGTGACAAATAAAGCTAACCTTTTATCTTTCTTGTTGATCAAAACTTGGATTTGAGATTGAATTATAGGGGATGAAGAGCAGTATCAGATTATTGTATTATACTTATTAAATGTATCTGTCTTACTGCCCGTGTGTTGAGCTGTATTATGACAGCTAGTCATTCATTCTATGCACCTTTTGTCCTACATAGTAATTCTGAAGCTATCACTCTCAGAATCAGGTTTCACATCACTGGCATATATTCTGAAATATGTTGTTTTGTTCCAGCAGTACATTGTAATACAAAAAAAATCTATAAGTTGAAGTAAGGAATATATATAGTGCAAAAAGAGAGCAAAGGAAGAAAAAAATAGTGAGGTAATGTATATGGATTCATTGTCCATTCAGAAATCTGATGGCGGTGGGGAGGAAACTGGTCCTAAAAGGCTGAGTGTGTGTCTTCAGGTTCCTGATGGTAGCAATGAGAAGAGGGTATACCCTGGGTGATGGGGGTCCTTAATGAGCGATGCCACCTTTTTGAGGCATCCACCTGTTTGAAGGTGTTTTGGACGCTGGGGAGGGTCGTGCCCATGACAGAGCTGACTGAGTTTGCAACCTTCTGCAGCTTTTTCTGATTCTGTACCAGATGGTGACACAACCATTAGAATGCTCTCCACAGAGCATCTGTAGAAATTTGCAAGAGTCTTTCGTGATATACCAAGTCTCCTAATAAGATTCAAAGTACATTAATTATCAAGGTATGTACACAAAATATAACTGAGATTTGTCCGCCCACAGGCAGTTATAAAACAAAAAAAAACAGCGTGGAACCCATTCAAGAAAGCATCAAACACTCAATGACCAAAAAAAAACAACTTTTTCAATAAGTGAGTAAACAATACATAGAATATCAAACAGGAGTCCAGTAGTATTCAGTTTAGTTCAGATCAAGGCCTTGCCACTAGCCCATTGTAGGCCTCAGGGCCATTCTTTGCCAAAGTGCCCCAGTCTGCATCAATCAGATGGAAATATAGCTGCTGTCATTACCTTGGAACTTGCATCATCTGTTGGGTCCAGGATACATTTTCAGAGATGTTAACACCCAAGTACTTGAGACTGCTCACCCTTTCCACTTCTTATCCATTCTTTTCCGTTCACTTTTCTTGGTCGTTGACTAACTTCTGAAACACAGTTCAGTGGATTCCAGTGAATTGGGACACATTGCGACCAATACATTTTGGCCAATTAAGTGACTGCCCCAGTTAACTGAAATTTCATGAAAATAGTTAAAAGGTATAAAAAAGACAAACTACCATTTAACTGAATAACAATGTATGTGTTTAAATGAAATTCAGAATGTTACTAATACCTGTACAGTACTATAGAGCTGCATTATGTCCTAATAGATATCAATGGAAGAATTCATCTGCCGTGTTCCTTTGATGACTGTAAATGAACAAAATCAGTGCAGATGTCTTCATACAATGCTTTAGACGATTGCATCCTCCAAATCTTCATTTTTATTCAAGATGATTGTCAATACCTTCATAATTCTTGTTGAAATAGTGAAATCAGGCAGAGGCTAAAGAGCAAAACTCCAGAGAATTGGAAACAAAGAGGTGGTTGCAGGAAGCGGAGCAGTGGCTACAGGATTGCTTCTGGGACTGGGCCATGGTCAGTGGATCTGAATGAATATACTACAGTTGTCACAGATTTTAGTAAAACAGTTTAGACAAGCGCGTCCTCACATTGAGGACATGCTTGTCTTCCCCAGTCAGAAACCCTGGATAAACCATGAGATCTGTAATCTGCTCAGAGCCAGTCAGAGGCATTAAAGGCTGGTGACCAAGAAAGTTTCAAGAGATCCAGGTACAATCTCCAGTAAGCCATCTGAGTGGCAATTCCAGACTAAACTTGAATCAAAGAAGGATGCTCTACAGCTGTGACAGGGCTTGAATGCTATCACAGCTTATAAGATTCAAGATTCAAAAAACTTTATTGTCATTCCAACCATACATCAGCTCTGCAGGGCAGAATGAGACAGCGTTTCCCAGGGGCAAGTGCAATCATAACATAACAAACGCAACAATAAATAGTAAACACGACAATAAATAGTAAAACACAACAGCCACGTGTCGGTTAAAATCAAGTTATAAGTGTCGATTGCAAGTTAAAAGTGTCCAAAGCAGAGTCAGGTAGAGCAGCTATTTAGCGGTCTGACTGCCTGAGGGAGGAAGCTGTTTAGTAGCCTTGTGGTTTTTGTTTTGATGCTCCTGTAACGTTTGCCTGATGGCAGAAGAACAAACAGTATATGGAGAGGGTGTGAAGGGCCTGAAATGATGTACCATGTCTTCTGGAGGCATCAACTCTGAAAGAGGTCTTGGACAGAAGGTAGGGAGACCTCAATAACCTTCTCTGCTCCCCTAACCACCCTCTGCAAGGCTTTTTTGTCCGCAGCACTGCAGCTGGAGTACCAGGTTGTGAAGTCAAATCAAGTGACATAGGAAACAACAGGGTTTCACTTCCAGATGAGCACAATGCCTTCTATGCTCTCATTGACCATAGAAGGCACTGAGGAACCATCACAAGCTCCTACAGCCCCTGATGATCCTATGACTTCAGTCTCTGAGGCTGATGTACGAATGGCCTTCAGGAGGGTGAACCCACAAACAGCTGCCATCCCAGATCGAGTACCTGGCCAAAACCTGTGCTGATCAACTGACTGGAGTGTTCACTAGGATCTTTAACCTTTTGTTTCAGCAGTCTGAGGTACCCACCTGCTTCAAGCAAGCTTCAAGTATACTGGTGCTGAAGAAGGACGTGGTGACCTACCTCAATGACTATCATTCAGTAGTACTTGGATCCATAATCTTGAAGTGTTTTGGGAGGTTGGTGGTAAAACACATCAACTCCTGCCTGAGAAGCGACTTGGATCCACTCCAAATTGCCTACCAGAGCAACAGGTTCACAGCAGATGCTTTCTCATTGGCTCTTCACTCAACCCTGGAACAGCTGGACAGCAAAGATACATACATCAGGATGCTCTTTATTGACTACAGCTCAGCATTCAATACCATCATCCCCGCAAAAGTAATCCATAAGCTTCAAGACTTCAGTTTCAATAACCCCTGTGCAATTGGATCCTCGTTTTTTTTTCTCTCTCTTGCAGACCCCAGTCAGTTCAGATTGGCAACAGCATCTCCTCTGCAATCTCCAACAGCGCAGGTGCACCTCAAGGCTGTGTGCTTTGCATCCTGCTCTGCTCGTTTTACCGTGAGTCTAACCACAGCTCCATTGCCGTATTTAAGTTTGCTGATGACACCACTGTCACAGATCGAATCAAAGGTGGAGATGAATCAGCATATAGGAGGGAGATGGAAAATATGGCTGAGGGTGCCATAGCAACTACCTCTCAATCAATGTTAGCAAGACCAAGGAGCTGATTGTTGACATCAGGAAAAGGAAACCAGATGTCCACAAACCAGTCCTCATCAGAGGATCAGAGATGAAGAGGGTCAGCAACTTAAATTTCCAGCTGTTATTATTTCTGAGGATCTGTCCTGGGCCCAGCATGCAAATGAAATTATGAAGAAAGCATAGCAGTGCCTCTACTTCCTTTCAGCATGACATCTAAACCTTTAAACTTCTGTAGATGTGTAGTGGAATGTATATTGACTGGCTATATCACAGCCTGGGATGGAAGCACCAATACCCTTGAACATAAAACCCTCCTCACCACTGAGCACATCGAAATGAAACACTGTCACAGAAAAGCAGTATTCATCATCGGGTACCCACCCCCCACCCCCCCACCCAGCACATGCTCTCTTCTCATTGGTACTATCAGGACTTCAGATCTCACACCACCAGGTTCAGGAACAATTATTACCCCTCAACCATCAGGCTCTTGAACCAAAAGGGATAACCACTCAACTTCACTTGCTCCATTGCTGAAATGTTCTCAATGGACCCACTTTCAAGGACTCTTCATCTCATATTCTTGATATTTTTAGCTTATTTCTTCATTGCTTCTTTCTTTCTTTTTAAAACACTGAAGTTGGTGTGATCTTTCATTGATTCTGTAATTGTTATTATTTTTTGGATTTATTGAGTATGCCTGCAAGAAAATGAATCAGGTTTGCATGTACTTTGGTATTAAATTTACTTTAAACTTTGAAATCATTCATTTTCACTCCTGGCATCACCAAGCCTGAATGCTTGAAACCCCGGTGAGCAAAACAATTCTGAATTGTCTTACTGCTTATTTCTCACCAACTGTCAGTGACAAAAATCGCCACTTTTTGAACACACAACTGATGCTGTTTAATAACTGAGTACACTAAGCACAGTGCAGTGTCTAACGGCCACTTAATTGTGCCCGACTAGTGCAGTGAGAAACTGTTCAGTAACAGTCTCCAGTCCCAATCCCAAATAAACAAAAGGAATCCCGGCTACTTTATTGATTTTGTTTTTGTTCTTTAAGAGGTGTCCCAAATAAATCGCTGCCCCAAGTAACCGATGACTCAATTAACCCAAATCCATTGTACTTGCTTCCCTCATGTAGGAGGATTGAAGCCTATCATGGCTCCAGCAGGGATCAGCAAACTCATTAGTCTAAATATGAAACCCAGGACCTCCCTTTGCCTGAAGTGAAATAAGAATCACATAATGAAGACTGGACTATCTGGAGAAATAAATAAACCTTAAGTAAAAGTTGTAAGTTTTGTTTTGGGATGAGCAAGTGCTGCATTAGTTCTTTAGAGGTTCTGTTGCTGTTATAACCCAGAAACGTAAAGCTGACATAATGCAGACTGCAGTCTGACCTCGAAGCTGCCAGAATGTGTAGATACAGAGTGATTTGAGTCTCAGTCTTTTGGATAATAAAGCAGTACAGTGACAGCATGGGCATTACTGGGCCTTGAGATTAAAATTTAACACTTTGAGGACTGGCCCAGAATAAAATTACCTCCATTTTTCTCTGGGTATGTAGCTCCAAAAGTCATTGGAGGAGAATTGGGTCATTTAGCCCTTTGAGTCTGCTCTGACATATGATCACGGCTGATTCGTTATCCCTTTTCAACCCCATTCTCCTGCCTTCTCCCCATAACCTTTTGACACACTTTCTAATCAAAAATGTATCAACTTCCACTTTAAATATACCCAATGACTTGGGCTCTGAAGCCATCTGTGGCAACAAATTCCACAGATTCACTACCCTCTGGCTAAACAAATCCCTCATTGCTGTTCTAAAGGGGTATCCTTTTATTCCATTACCCCTGGTTATAATTGTGTGTGTGGGGGGGGGGGGGGGGAGGCATAGATCGATTGAATAGCATTGACATTTCCCCCAGGCAGAAATGCTTAATATGGAGGGGAATAATTTTAAGGTGATTTGAGGAAAGTATGGCGAAGTGTCAAAAGTAAGTTCTTTACACAGAGTGAAGGGTGCATGGAACTGCCAGAGGAGGTGGTAGAGGCAGATACATGCATTAGGGACATTTTAAAAGACTCTTGGATAGACACCTGGATGAGGGAAAAATGAAGGGCTACGTAGGAGGAAAGGGGTGGATTGATCTTAGAGTAAGTTAAAAGGTTGTGGGCCGAAGGGCCTGTAGTGTTCTATGTTCTCTTTCCAGTGAGAGGAGAGGGGATTGTGGGGAACAAGTACATTATAAACCTAATGTTTCAAGCCGAGAATTGGCTACTGACTCATTCTCAGTGGATCTTCCCTGTTGCTGTAGTTTTTTTGTTACTGCATGGAAGTAAACATTGGCCATTTGAGTCCTCACCAGCTATTGGAGGAACAATCCAACTAGAATCAGGTTTGATATGTCATGAAATTTGTTATTTTTGCAGTAACAGTACATTGCAATACATAATTAAAAATTAAAATACATTAAGTGTGTGTGTGTATACTGTGTATCCCTCTCACCGGGTGTTGTATACCAACTTGACTCATTATCTAACTCTACTAACAGCCATGTGATTTAGCAGTGAGAAGACCACCTTGCATAAGTAGAATATATCAACGATCAATAGGTTTCAACCAAACAGGATAGTTGTGATGTTCCGATTAAGGAACATTGATTGTAGCAAATGCTGTGTAAATAGTGCTCTCACACAATCATCGGTTGCCAAGAGATGAGATCATATACCAGCGTAAAATTGTAAAGAAAGCATATTTACCAATTTTCAACTTTATTTAATGGTTAACAGGAAAAGAAAAGAAAGAAAAAAGGACCTATTACTGTTAAACCAGTCCAATGTGCACGTAAATGTGGACCTCATTTCTGAATTAGTCGGGTGTATTGCTGTACTTGCACACTGAACAGTACAGTATATTCCTGTAGGCACACACACTCATGCACACAAGTTTTAATAAAGTCAGTCAGAGTTGTGGTGTACTCATTCAGATTTGAAGATGAATCCTTGAGTGCAGTCCAGTCCATGGACTCAAAGCAGTCCTGTAAGTGCTCCTGTGCCTCCCTTGACCATACCTTCTTGGTCCTCACTACTGGTGCCGCAGTCTTCAGTCTCTGCCTATACTCAGGGAGTAGAAGTACAGCCGGTGATCAGACTTCCCAAAGTGTGTGTGTGGGATAGCACGGTAAGTGCTTTTGATAGTAGTACAACAGTGGTCTAGTGTGTTGGCTCCTCTTGTTTCACAAGTGATATGTTGATAATAATTATAGAGAGACTTTTTCGAGCCTTGTTAAAATCCTCCAAAATGATGGGAAGGCTCCAGAATGTGCCTTTTTCAAGCCTGTTTATTTCGTAGCTCAGTTCATCTAGAGCCTGTTTGATACTGGCCTGAGGTGGGATGTACAACGTGACCAAGATGATGAAAACTCCCGCGGCAGATAAAATGGATGACTCTTGATCCCACTCCCTGTCCTCTTCTCACAACTTTACAAGTACTTATCCGCATTTCCTTTGAACACTACAATTAATTCTGTGTCCACAATTAACCCTGGCATTGCATTCCAAACCTAAACCAACATGCTGTGTAAAATAATTTTTGTTTCTTTTGGCAATCACCTGATTCTTGACCTTTCCTCTAGTGGGAATAGATTCTCACTATTTACTGTCTATATCCTTAATAATTTGGAATATCTGTATTGGATTTCTTCTTGATCTCCTTTCCAAGAACAACATCAGCTTTAGTCTATCCACATAACTAAAATTCCACATTCCTGGAATTATCCTTTTTTTCTGTAGTCTCACCAAAGCATTGAAACCGCTTCTAAATCATGGCATCTAAAATTAGATGCAAAGCTGTGTTTCAGGCCAAACTTGTGTTTCATAAAAGGTCATCATGGTTTTTTTTAAACTCAAGTTAGAGCTGTAGAGTTGTACAACATGAAAAAAGGCTTTTAGGCCCAGCACATCCATGATGATAAGTGGGCACCAATCCAGCAGTACTTGGCCCATTCTGTAATTGGGTAATTCGACTGCTTGTCTAGATATATTTTAAAAGCTACACATGAATCTTTTTTCAGTACAGCATTACAGGTTGTCATAACTCTGGGTGGAAAAATGTCCTCTTGCACCTTGCTCTAAATTTATGCCCTTTAGTGCTATTCAACAATGAAAAGATAGAACATATCACATTACAGTACAGTATAGGCCCTTTGGCCCATGATGTTGTGATTACCTATTAACCTACTCTTGAGAACAAGCTAACCCTTCCCACATAGTCTTCCATTTATCTTTGAAAGGAGAAAGATTCTTGCAGTCTAACTCTCATAATTTTGTATACCCCAATTATGTCCCCTCTTGATTTCCTCCACTTTGGGTAAAGCAGACCTAGCTTTTCCAGTTTCTCATTACTTAAATTATCTGTAGCATTGAAGTTATAAGAGACTGGTAAATCTCCTCTGCACCCTTTTCAATGCAATCTTTTTTTTTCCCATATGCAGTGATCAGAGCTGTATGCAGGACCAGTCTTACCACAGCGTTATAAAGTTTGAGCATAACTTCCCTGCTTTTGTATTCAGTGTTCTGTCTAATGTGCTTAAGGCGGCATGTCCTATATGCCTCAACTTATGTTATCTCCTGCATTATGGCATCAAGAAACTTTGGATTTGCATCCCTCTATTCCTCAATATTTCCTAGGACCTTGCCATTCATGGTGTATGTCCTGGTTTTGTTAGTACTCCCAAAGTGCCTCACATTCCGATTCCTTCTTGTATCAGTGCACATCAAAGCACACAGTGAAATGCATCTTCTGCATTAACAACTAACATACCCGAGGATGCTGAGAGCAGCCTGCAAGTGTTGCCACACATTAGTTTTAAGGTTAAGATTTTCAGTACTTCCCTTTGCATTTTTAATTTTAAGTTTTCAGTTTTAAGAGAGGGGAAATTTTTAAAGTAGATTTGAGAAGCAAGTTTTCCACATAAGAGGTTGCTGCATATATGGAATGAGTTACCAGAGGTAGTAGTAGAGGCGGGTATAATTACAATATTTAGAAGGCATTTGGATGGATAATTGGAACGGAAAGATTGAGAGGGATATGGGCCAAATATAGGAAAGTGGGTATAGTTTAGATGGGCATCATGATGGTATGGACAAGGTGGGTTGAGGGGCTTGTTTCAGCACTGTATAACTACGACTACATGCAGTCCTCCAGTCCTCTGGTAACTTACTCGCGGCTAGCAAAGATGTAACATCTGAGCCAGAGCCACAGCAGTCTTTTTGGTTATGTTCCATAGCAGACTGACTTATAAATCCCATCTGGCCCTGGGGATTTATCCACCTTTAAACCCATTAAGATATCGAGTACTTCCTCTTTATGGAAACTTGCAATCAACTTTCATCTTCCCTTTTGTGGAGCTCTCCACGTACAAAGTCTGTTTCTTCATGAAAGGTATTCATTTAGTATCTCACCTATACCTTCTTGCACATGTTGCCTCTTTGTCCCTAACAGCCCTAGCTACTTCCTGTTTTTTTTCTTTTCTCCTTAATATACATAGAAATCATCTTTTAATTTACCTTAATCCTGTCTGATATTTTGTGGTTATTTTTGTGATTTTTTTTTTTTGCCTTAGTAATTTACTTTTAAGCATACACTTTTTATACTCTTGATGGGCTCCAGCTTTAGGTTTTTATACCCTGACATCCAGGGTGCCTATACTGGTAACTCTCAATACTCTGTATCTTCCAAAACACCTTTTTCCCTATTCTTTCCTACATTTTGTAGGCAAACTTCAAAAGCTCAACGTAAATTTATTATTAAGGTACATATACTGTACGCCATTCTGGACGATCCAGAACCCAGCTGCGAAAGGAGGAGGGTTGGGCATGGAAGAAGCCCAATCCCGTAAAAACCCAGTGCTACAGAAACACCGACAGAAGCTCCAAAAACCTCATCCCTGGCAGAGGA